>NC_056746.1:1567225045-1567347545 GCF_019279795.1 Protopterus annectens
AAAACAGTTTGGGTGAGGGAGTGGAGAGAGGATATATTCTTGGCTGTACAGATTAAGGTGGAGTCATCTGCATATTGAATGCAGGTGTCTTGAGGTATGTTCATGTGTAAGTTATTAATAAATAAGGAGAAGAGTAGGGGACCTAAGATAGAGCCCTGGGGTACTCCAATATTTACTGGAAGTAGTGAAGACAGATTGTTATGCCAAAGAACCGCTTGCTGTCTATTTTCCAGATAAGACCTAAACCATTGTATGGCTTGAGGATCAAGAGAGTGAGCCTTTAGTTTGTCTATTAGTAGGTTATGGTTAACCATGTCAAAGTCTTTTGACAGGTCAATGAATAGTGCAGAGGAAAATGAGTTATTGTTACGATTTTTATATATAGAGTCGGTAAAGGATAAAAAGGCAGTAGATGTGCTATGGAATGGCCTAAAGCCATTTTGGCAGTTTGCCAGTAGGTTATTTTGTAGTAAGTGGTTAAGCAGTTGTTTGTGAATACATTTTTCCATTATCTTAGCTAATGGGGAGAGTAGAGCAATAGGGAGAAATTTAGAGAGCTCAGTAGATGGTCCTCCTTTATGTAGAGGGATGATACGGGATATTTTCCATAAAGCAGGGATTTTGCCCTCAGAGGTAGTTCTGTTAATAAGGATAGAGATGGGATAGTCTATGGCTGTTGTGGCTATTTGTAGGTATTCAGATGGGAAATGGTCAGCAGAAGGGGTGCAAGGTTTCAATTTTTGAAGTAGCTTACCGATGAGAGATGTAGATACAGGTTGTATTTGAAAGGTGGGTAAAGAAGTATTGCAGTTATTAGGTTGGGAAGCAGTGAGGGGTGGTAAAGAATTGGCCAGGGTTTGAATGGCATCTGTGAAATAGTTATTAAAGGCATCTGGGATTAGGTTGGAGTTGCTATTGTTGAAACCGGTTGGGTCAGGAGTAGTAGTGTGACCAAGCTGAAGAAGTTTGTTTATCCCAGACCAGAATTTTTGTGGAGTTTGTTGATTGGTTTGTTGAAGGTGTAGGTAGAAATCTTTTTTGTCTCTAAGAATATCCTTTTTGTTGGCATTTCTTAGCTGTTTAAATTGGAGGTGGGTTGTTGGACATTTGGTAGATCTCCATTTGGCCCAGATTTTATTTCTGAGGAGTATCTTTTGCCTAGTTTGTTTTGTGAGCCACGGGTCAGATTTGGTTTTTATTCTAGTGGAGCGATAAGGTGCATGGGAGTCTAGGATTTGAAGAAATTTCGTATTAAAATAGGTAACAGCTTTGTCTAGTTCTAGATAGGTTAGTGGTGACCAGTCACATGCTTGCAATTCGGTTAAGAAGCTGTCTGGATTAAAGAATTTTTTTAAGCGGGAGGTTTTGAGATTATGAGTAGTTGCAATATGGACTTTTTGTCTAATAATGTAGGTAAGTACGTGGTCACTGATATCATCTGGAAGGGTTCCTGGAGTATAAGATTCAGGGTGGCTATTAATAAGAATCCAGTCCAGAGTACTTTCCTTGTTATACCAACACCACGAACACAGGAAATGCTGTTCAGCACAAATATAAGAAAACCACACAGTGAAAGCCAGATAAGCAAATTTATTTCTCTAGCGCCTTGGAGCTAGATAAATTGACACTAAAGAAATTAGTTTTTTCATATAAGAGAGGAAGAAGTATCAAGGATATGGTTGTGTATACTAAATTTCAAAGACCAAGGGTTCAGTTAAATCAGCAGATCTATATGAAGGGTACTAAGCCATGTGGCAAATGTATTGGATGTTCATATATTGTGAATTCTTTTTTATATATAAATAATATTAGATTTGAATCAAATGGAGTATTTAATTGTCATACAGAGGGAGTTATTTATGCTATCAAATGTACTTGCAATATGTTTTATATTGGGCAAACAAAGAGAATGTTTAAAACACGCCTATTAGAACATCTGAGAGACATAAGGGTAAATAAAATGGAGAGCCCCTTGGCTCTTCATTTTAATAAATATCATGATGGAAGTACAGAAAACTTAAAAGCTACTATTTTAGAACAGGTAGATATGAAATATTTAGATGAACAAATGTGTAGATTAAAGCTTTTAAGAAAAGAAACGTTTATTTTGAAATTTGATATATTAACTCCAAAGGGTTTAAATACAGAATGTTGTTGGAAATGTGTTATATGAATTTAATGGATGTCACTTTAAAATTTGTTTCTACAAATATTTTAATTGTTCAATTGATAATTGTTTAATTGATAATTTTTATTGATGGAGCTGGGACTATATATGGTTTTAGATAATGTTATGTATTACTCCTTGAAGGCTTATTGTGGCCGAGGTGCTAGAGAAATAAATTTGCTTATCTGGCTTTCGCTGTGTGGTTTTCTTATACTTTCCTTGTTACTAGGTTTAAGGATTCTTGTAGGAGTTGTTATTAATTGTGAGAATCCGAAGAGGCTTATGTGGTTGGTAGGGTTTAGAGAACTGCAAGTGGACCAGTCTATGTTAACGTCACCAAGTACAATGGTCTCCTGGGGTAGTTGGGTAGAGAGGTGACTCAGCAGGTTCTCTAGAGAATATGTGTTATTACCTGGAGGCAGATACATGCAGATTATATAGATAGATTTGGAGTTATTGATTTGGAGTTTGATAGATAGGGCTTCAGATTTTCAGTCTAATGATGGAAGCAAATTAATGGGGGAAATTTGGAGATTAGATTTATAGAGAATGGCTAAACCCCCACCTTTTTTTATTTTACAGTCATTTCTGAGGATGTTATAGCCAGGAGGGCTAATTTCCTGGTCTAGAGTAGATGGTTTTAGCCAAGTTTCTGTAAGACATAGAATGTCAAATGAGTGTACATCAAGGAGTGCATGCAGGTGGGAAATTTTATTGTTAATACTTCTAATGTTAAGGTGAGCTATCAGAAGGGAGTTAGATGGATTCGTAATTGTAGAAAGTATGGGTACTGTAAAATTGGTAGGGTTAGTGGGGGAGCCAGTATAGGGGCCAGGGTTTAGATGAATGTCACTGTCTAGGAGGGGATGTTGCTGGGGATATTGTAAAGATTTTAGGAGTTTATAGAAGTTATTAATAGTCTTTTTGGTAGAGAAGTAAATAATGTGGGTTGTTCTGTGGAATTTTGTTAATATATAGTTAGAGAAACAGGTTATGTTACTATGGTTAAGGGAAAAGGTGAAAGAAGATGGTAAAGTCTGTAGGCTGTAATGGTTTTGTTCAGATAGAGAAAGATGTTCATAGGAGGTAAGTGAATAAGGTATGGTAAGAAAGGCTAGTGTGGTAGTTAGGAATAAAAAGGTGGTGAATATAGTTTTATTTGATGCGGCCATAGCACAAGGATTTAAGTAGGGAGTGGTTTGTGTTAGTAGGTGAAGTAGTAAGGAAAAGAGAATGTATGAAGAGGTTGAGCAGGTTATAAGTTAAGTAGGTGAGAAATTAACAGGGGCTTAGATAGGAGGTAGAGTAGTGTAGTGTAAGGTTGGGAAGTGGAGGGAGTGGTTTGAAAGAGAGTTTAGTAGTACTAATCAGGAGAGAGAGTTACGGGTGTGGCTTGGTGTTGATGAGGTTTGTGATAGGAAGAGATAGGATGAGGGAGTGGTTAGTGAAGTATAAGTTTAGGACCACTAGGGTGGGTGAGATTTGGGGGTAGAGTAGGGGAGCGGAGTGAGCCTGCAGGGCGAATGGAGCGGGTTGAAACAGAGAATGGAGCAGCTAGAGGAGAAACAATCAGCAGAGCTGAATATTGAAGGTAAGTCAATTATGCCTAAGGTAAGAAGAAGCAGAGAAAAGTTAGGAGTCTGTTAGAAAAAAGGCAGGTGTAGCAAGTTAGAATAGAGGGTAAAGTGTGAAGTTTAGAGTAGTTTAAGGTCAAAGAAGTGTAGAATAATAAAAACAGAATAGCAAATGAAAAGCAGAAGAAATATTGGATGGGATAGAGGTGCCACCTATAGGGCAAAGCTAGTATTACAAGCAGCTACAGAAAGGGGGGGGTAGGCTGTAGCAGAATATGGAAGGAGAAAAGTTAGTGAGAGGGGGACTAAAAGGTGGTGTAGGAGTAAGGTTAACAAAGGCAGCTAGCTGGGGGGGGGGCTGCTGGCTGACCGGGCTCAACCCCTGGAGCAACAGTGAACAGTAGTATGCTTTACAGGCAGGACATAGAAACATACTTTCTTATTTTCTTGAGAGATGGAGCAGGGAGGAGAGGCAGTGAGATGAAACCACGGGTCCTTTGTTGTCAGATATGTAGGTTCTCAGAAATTATAGGGTGGATCAGTACAGTGAAGATCAGGCTACTTGTGGGAGAGAGAGAGAGAGAGAGAGAGACAACAGTAGTGGCAAGCAGCAAGAACTAGCATAGACAACAGTATAATAGGACAATAGTTATAAAAAACTATTAGAAAATATACATTCACTTGTTAATGCTAGAAGCTATCAGTATCATAAGAGTGTATATATTCTGTTATATTGATTTAATCTAAAGGTTATACTCTATAGGCTAAGTAGGACAAACTTATAGCACATTAGATTAAAGACGTAGTCACACCCAAATGCATATAAAAAAAAACAGTACAGCCAAAACAGGAATAATGCAAATAAAGATATCAGCAATGCTATATATAATCACTTGGTGAGAGTTAGTGCTAGTGGCAGGCTGGCTCATAGTCTACACTAGGTTTTGGAAGTAGGAGGCACAACATAAGCGTTTTACGGCCTATGGTGCCCTATTTAACAGTTCAATTGAGATCTACAGTGCCTAACAGGGACAGATAAGTGTTTTTACCCACTAAGTATTACCCTAAATGTAGTCTTTGTCTATGGTGCCTTCTTTAACAGTTCAATTAAAATCAACAGTGACTAATACGGACAGATAAGTGTTTTTACCCACTAAATATTACCCTAAATGTAGTCTTTATATTCCACAGTCACCCACTAAATATTACCCTAAATGTAGTCTTTGCATTCCACAGTCACAATTTCTAGTTCACAAATGGGATAAACAGACGGTTGGTAGGATTCCAATCATCCTGAAGGCGGAAGCACAGGCAGGCATTGCATTGATTATGGCATTTCTTCACTTACTTAGAAACATCCACGTGAGCCTCGAGCTGTTAATGGCCATGGAGTTTATTTAGGACTACAGCAGAGATATGACCACTAAATGTGGACAGTCTGGTGCACTCTGGTCAGTCCAGCGGTATGCACAGATCCCCTTAGTTTGAGACATGTGGACCAAGTCTGACAATGTGGATGTTAGCCATGTAAATGGGTATATCACGTAAATACTGGACTACATATGCCCACACAGTTTATGCATTCACACACTCCTGTCTGTCATGACACATAATAACTGGTGGTGCAGAGGTCACATGGCCACATACTACCCACTAGTTAGTGGCATACATCTGTACAGCATCCCACTGCTTTGTCAGAAATACATGACAGTTATGGCGGCCTGGCAGCAGTACATCTGACAAATATCTGGATATAACATCACACTGAGTAATTACACTAAGCTGCTAGACATGTAACAAAGCACTGTGAAAACTACAGGCAGACTGCCACAACACTGGCCTACATTTCTTATGGGGAAATACACATGCACCTGCAAATATAGCAGGCTCTACAGGCATGTCACAGCACAGAGTAACAGACACCTGTCTGAAAGTGCATACCCACAACCAGCCACATCCACATATGGTAAGCAAGCTTAATATTACAGTATATGGACTGTCTGATCAACACCATCCTCATATGTGCCACTCACACACTAACCATACATATACTGTGCCACGACACAGTGTGGTCCGATGCCTGTCTGTGGTATGGGACATGTGTGTGTTTGACCCTACAAACATGTAAGCTGATATGGTACCATACACTGGAGCAGCATGTAACATCAGATAGAACAGGACCAAGAATAATGACATCTACCACAGTCTGTACACAGGCCAAGGTACGTATTCGCAATACACATACTGTTGACAATCACCATAAGTACACAGACCTCACTACAATACACACAACCGCAGAATACCCAGGTTATGCCCTCAAATATAACCCCTACTATACATAGCATGTCTAGCAGTCTGATATCTCACTGGTTTGTTATCAGGTATGATGTAAATAAATAATGGCGTACAGAACATATGCACCTCTTGCTGCATGACATATGTACAAAGGTTGACAGACTTGTGGCTAGAGGCACAAACACAGGGCCAATATTGACATATTGCTGTGATAACCTCATACATTTACTGTTGTAACAGGGTTTTCTTGTGACATATGTGCTATGAGGGATATGAAGTCATTAACTCTCATGGCTCTCACCATGTACTGACTGCAATCCTCAGACTATGCTTCTGTAGTTCTAAGATAGGTAATCTGTGAGTAACACAAGACGCATAAGACTCCAAACACTGGCCAGTCTGCAGTCTACAGGTGGGAGTTTCCTCAAACACATAACACTGTCATGACAGGTATTAAATCATGTAGACCAGCCATATCCACACAAACCCTGTTAAACCAATATTAGTCCAAATGCAGAAGAACAGCACTTACATTCTGCAGTCATGTTGGGAAAATGTCCCTCCTGTTTGTTGGCCTGTCTCTGCAGTGTATGTTGTTAGAGGTATATCCCACTACCATCTGTGATGCTGTTTGCCAAACACTGACATGAAGTCCTGATCACAGTGAATGAAAAGGGCCAACACCCACATGATGTTCTTAGTTATAGGAGTGTTTTTCCATGCAATTGGATATGGGGATGTTACCACAGCTGTTCCACATGAAATCAGCTAGTGGGGGACTGCAATTTGTGTAGAGGCCATCAGCTGATCATGAGCATCACTTACAAAACACAAGCTGCTGCATAAGCAAAGCAGGTGTACTTCTACACATCCACCAGAGAGGGAGTGAGAGAAACAGAGACAAAGTAAGACAGGGAGTGGGTGGGAGAGTAAAACCTAAGCATGTTTGGGTCACACACTTACCAGTACGGGGTATCAAACCCCTGCTTGACTATGTATTGCTATTACATGTCTATGCAGTTATTGCATGCTCCACATAGTTTACATGTTGGTGAGTTGTCCAAAGGTATAGTTGATGGTGAGTGACATCAGCAACAGTGATGAAGGAGGGATATGGTAGGTGTAGTACACGTGCCAGTCCACAAGAACAGGTGTCAAGGTTGACATAGCCACAATCTCTCAGGGACTAACACAGATTATCACAGTTGGCAGGATCAGGATTAGACCACCTAACTAGCTAGTTTGCCACAGTACAAGTAATACACAAGTATCACATGCACCACAGGGGTTATCAATATGATATATGGGCAAAGGATATTTCAAGGAGTCTGACATCAGAAGGCATGCTTCAGTAGATCAATGGGAGGTGTAGTGAGTGTGAATGGTGTTCTAATCATACTCCACACACACAGACACAGGTTTGCCAGTACTGACATGCGTGGGTGCATTGCTTCACAGGTGTGTAGTGGTTGACTGTGCCAGAAGGCTGTACAAGGCTAGGTAAAGTGTATACCTTGGCATCAGGCCACATGACAATGATCTGCAGTGTGGCTCAGGGGTGTAGTGTCAGAATTGGCCCACACAGGTGGGTATTGTATTCAACATCCAGTCATCTGGGTAACTATTGTGGGTGCTACACAAAACGAAGATAAACTAGTTAAACACAAACCAGCCAGCGATACAAACACAGTCAATTTAATGGTAAGTGCTTTTGAAGGAGTCAGTGCCCCAACTTCTTCATACAAAGAAAGACAATGAACTCAACATTTAAATACATAATCTAAACACTCAATTATTAAATTATCTAATAATTGATTTTTACATCCCCAGTTCAACATTTAACAGCATAATTAATATTATATTCATACATTTCATACACGTCATTAAATATCAAATATTAGTTAAAATATTTAAACTTCTATATAACTTCAACTTTGTTTAAACACATAACATTTTTATATATAAATTTTTATATATAAAAAAACATATTAAAATTGCATAAAAAATATGCCTACAAGTCAAAATGTTCTTTAAAGAGCTTTGGTGTAAATTAACAATCCCAATTTTAAAAGATATTAATTTTGTTATGAATACATGTATGTACAGCTAATAATTTATCAGATTATTTTATTTCATTTTTATTATTTATACTTTTAATTTTATAATTTTAATGCTTTTATATATTTATATTTATGCATATAGATATATGCGAATGCGCCTGAATTATTTACCAGCATATAAGCCAATTCTATACTGACATGTATAGCTTATCTGGCCAGTGCTTTAAATTCTAAAATACTTTTAAGTGATACATATTTTTTGAGGCCTGATGGAATATGGGCAATAGTATGAATTTGCTATATCAATTCGCTTTCTTCCAATTTGAGTTCCCAAGGACCTCCCCTTAATTCACATTCCACTTGATGTATTACTACATACTGAAAACTATGCCCTGACTTTTCAACAATATGCTTAGCCAGTGCACTAGTAGTCACTTTTTTATTAATACAGTATCGGTGCTCGTAAATCCTCTGTTTAACCTTTCTCTCGGTTTTACCAATATAGTATGAAGGGCATACACCACAACAAGCCACATATATAACTCCTTTTGATTCACAATTAAATTTGCCATTGATAGTGTATATTTTGTCCCCAACAGTTATTTTATTCCCTATCTTGACAAACTTACATTGTTGACAAAAAACACATTTCTTCATTCCTATGGCATCTTTACTTGTCTTACTTTTCTTTTCAAGTAGGCATTTCAGGTTAGGGTCCCTTTTATATGTGAATCTAGGGCAACTACCCAGAACTTTATTCAGACCATTATCTTCCAGTATAATGGCCCAGATTTTATCAAAATGTCCTTAATTATTTTGAAATCTAAAGAATATGTATACAAAAAACTAAGGCCCAAATTATAAACTGTACAACCCACATTCTCACTATTTTCATCAGATGTGGTATTCAAGTTATTTACATAGCCTTTATGCAACAATGGCTTAAAATGTCCTGTGGATCTTTTACAATTCACCTCATCTATAATGGTGTCCAAGAAAGAATCTGGATAACCCCTTTTCAAAAACATCATTCTCAACAATTCACATTCAACCAAGTAGTCCCTATCTTCTGACACCATCCTAGCTGCCCTCACAATTTGTCCCTTTACAACAGCTTTCTTTGGATGGTAAAGGTGACTACTTGAAAAATGTAAGAAAGAATTTGAATATGTGGGCTTCCTGAATATGTTGGTTTTATACCTTTGGTTAACTCTATCCTTGGATAAGTTAACATCCAAAAAGTTGATACATTCCGTGCCTATCTGATAGGTGAATTCTAAGAAACTGGTAATTTTTGTAATACTTTCAATAAAGTCCTCTATACTATTTATTTCACCTTGCCAGATGAAACACATATCATCCTGGTACCTAGTGTACCATATCAAATTGTTTTGAAATAGGGTGTTTTTAAACAACAGAGTTCTTTCCCATTGTGTCATTACACAATTTGCGAAACTCCCCCTGCAAGGTAAGCCCATCATGACTCCTGTATTCTACAAATATAACTGACCATTAAAGATCATATAATTATTAGACAATACCACATCCAAAAGTGTTTCCACCAGATATATGTCCCTTCCTTCTGATTTTTTTATGGTCATAAATTCTTTGACTCATTCTAACCCCACATTTTGTGGGATTACCTTATATAAATCTTTTACATCTACGGTGAAAAATGTATAAATATGATTGTATTCCAATTTATTGATGTTGTCTAAAAAATTCCATGAGTCACAACATATTTGTGGCTCATCTTTAATGAGTGGTTTCAATATGCTGTCTATAAGTTTGGCACAAGCATATGTAATTGACCCTCTACCGTCCACTGTAGGTCTAAAAGTGGGTTAGTGAAATCTTTATGGAGTTTAGGAGAACCGAATAAGGAAGGAATGATAGGTGCTGGCATTGTTAAATACTGAAAAGCATCTATATCAATTGTTCCTTCTAAAAAGAGGCCAGCAAGTGTGCTCCTAATCTTTCTGTATGCACCATTAACCTCATTAATACTGACCTGCTTATACACATTCAAAGACAAATATGTTTTCATTCTCCTATTATAATCAAATTGATCCATAAAGACCAACCCCCCACCTTTATCAGGCTTCATTACCCTGATGTTACACATGTTCAGTAAATGGATAATATTTTATTGGCAGTAATATTCTTATTCTGCTTTCTATAAACCTGTGTCTTATTCAGCATGCACATCAAATGCGTTTCACACATTTTTTTTCAAACATTGCAAAGGTTTCATGCAGGGGCAGATTAAACAGGCTAGAAACTCTTAAACTATTAGTTAATGAAGAATTTGAGCCCATTAAACAAGTAAGATTTAGCTTACGTACAAATCATTTTAAATCTATGATTGTCCTGACAAAATCAGCTCTAATATCGGGTACAAATGTTTGCCCCTTTGCAAACAATTCAACCATATCATGTTCGATGTTCAAAGCAGTAAAATTAAATATTTTAAAGTCCACTTCAGAACTCACAATAATTTCTAGTCCATGTTGTGGAGCCTCAGCTATCTCCTTCTCTGATTCTGACGGTTCCTTCTCTGCCCTTGGTTCCTGAAGTTGTTTGAATTGCTGCATTGGTTGCTACGACCTCCCTGAAAATCCTGTTGGTTGTTTCTATTGCCATTATCATCATTTATTACCCCAGACTGTTGTCGGCCATCCAAACATTGCACATTGTTTGTTTGCTGGTTATTTTTCATTAATCTCTCATTGCGACGCACCGGTGGTGCCTGCATTGCTATCTCTTTGCCTTCTGCACTAGATTCACCCTCCTCTAGTTTCACATCATCCTCGTCATGACATTGATCAAGTACACCCTGTGGACTGCTTGAAGTTTGAAAATTCCTTGGGGAGACGGATAGGCTTTGTTGTTTGAATATTCATTTATACTTCTGTTGATTTTCTTTTTCTTAGTTAAAGTTAAGTTTACTAGAGTGGCCTCTATGCTAGTAAAAATTCTAGCATACTCATAACTATATCTGGGAAACTCAACATCCGCATTAATGGAATGTTCCATTATTTCTATCTCAGACTTATACAAATCTATTTCTGAACTCTATTGTTTAATTAGTACTTGTAAAAATTCCGTTCCTTGCTTATCAAAGAGGTTTAATAGTTCACAGTGGAAAATTTAATTCTCCACTAACCCAACAGGATAGTGCCACTGGCACAAACCTCTAGGGATGATCTTTTTATTAATACACTCCTGCAAGTATGCCACTTCCAGCTGCAATTTGCGGCATTTAAACAGTTTCCGATCAAATTCGTTGAGTAAGTTACTGATAGACTTTTCTCTATGGTTCAGTTCTTCAGTATTAGTATTAGGTGCCTCCTCAAACAAAATGGGGAGAACTAAAAAAGTCAGCCATTGTAGGTATAGCACCTGATGTTGGTGTTAATTGTGCCCTTCCTTGCCGGTTGTTCATACCATTAATAGGAATGTTATTATTAGCCAAGTCGTTCCACTGGATATCAATTGCAGGTAAGCTAGACACTTCAGAATACAGGCAACTTGGCTCACCTAAATGCACTTGATCGGTTTGTGCCGAAGTTATTTGCGTATTTTGTATATTTTGAGAAATATTAGTAGTAGCTTTACTTCTTTCATCCATTCTTTGTGTCAGGTTATCCACTCGACCCAAAAACAGTTGCACCAAAGCTGTAAGATTCCCTATGGCATTCGCCTCAGTGGGAACATTAGAATTATTTAAAGTTCCATTGTCCTGTTGTGAAAACAAGGACTGTGAATTTCCTCCTGCATCGCTCGCCATAAGCAAACTGTAAACTACACAAAAACGAAGATAAACTAGGTAAACACATACCAGCCAGCAATACAAGCACAGTCAATTTAATGGTAAGCGCTTTCGAAGGAGTCAGTGCCCCAACTTCTTCGGACAAAGAAAGACAATGAACTCAACATTTAAATACATAATCTAAACACTCAATTATTTAATTATCCAATAATTGATTTTTACATCCTCATTTCAACATTTAACTGCATAATTAATATTATATTCATACATTTCATACACATGTCATTAAATATCAAATGTTAGTTAAAATATTTAAACTTCTATATAACTTCAACTTTGTTTAAACACATAAAATTTTTATATATAAAAAACATATTAAAATTGCATAAACAAATGCCTACAAGTCTAAATGTTCTTAAAAAAGCTTTGGTGTAAACTTACAATCCCAATTTTAAAGGATATTAATTTTGTTATGAATAGATGTATGTACAGCTAATATTTTATCAGATTATTATTTTATTTCATTTTTATTATTTATACTTTTAATTTTATAATTTTAATTTTTTTATATATTTATATTTATGCAGAGAGATATACGCAAATGTGCCTGAATTATTTACCAGCATATAAGCCGATTCTGTACTGACATGTATAGTTTATCTGGCCAGTGCTTTTAATTTTAAAATACGTTTAATTGATAGACTATTGTGGGTGGCCAGTGATGTGCAATGCTTGCCATGTATGTGTTCTATATTCCATAACATGGACTGTGTCTGGGATGTGCACACGTCCCACATGCATGTTCTGTGACATGTGGGAGTGTACCTGGGGTGTCTGGGGCATGTTGTGTAGATAGATTGTTATCATCAACTGTGCCATTCCTGACCTCATGTGGTGAGAACTGGTAATGGACACCAGGTTGACCCTGCACCTACATTGACAGCATGATACAGGTATTCCCTGGTGTCAGTGGCATCTGTCCATACAGGGCTTGTGTATAAGGCATGGTATGTCCTTTGTGGGTTACATTTGCTGGCTCTACAGTTGTTGCAGGTGTCCAGTTGGGAACATAGCGAAGGAGCACTGTATGCAATGATTTGCCTATTGTAGGTATGGGGCAGGGTGCCATGTCCTCTGTTGTCCACTGCAATCACACCACGGTTACTATCTTGGGCAATATGTTGGGAACTACCAACATAGTGGTTGTTGCCTAGCCGAGTGTGTTTGTGTATGAGACATGGGTGGAGAGTGTTCTCTGGGTAATACAAGGGTTGCCTATATTGTTCCCCAAGACATGATGTCACATGTAGGGGTATGGATTGTGTACCCCAGCTTCTCTGCTGTTTGACATCTGTTATCCTTGTAAAGTGGACATTGTGACATATAATAGGTCCACCACATAAGAAATTTGCAAAACCCGCTGCACAATGAGTCTTGTTATTACACAGTCACAGCTACCTCCACACAGGATACGTATGACAAACACACACACCAATTCTTACAGTTGCCATCTCTGGGCAATGGAAGTTATAGTGATTGTGAATGGCCTCAAAAGCATTGATCCCTACACAGACAGACAAACACACACACACACACATTATTACATTTGCCATGTCTGCGATTAGAAGTCTTACCTAACTAGTACATCACACTACAACATTATGCAGTTATAGCACACACCACGGAGTTTACTGGGCTATTCCTTCCCCAAAGGTGTATTTCAAAGTGAATGAAATCAGCAGCCTTGCCAAAGTAGGGCAATG
Source organism: Protopterus annectens (assembly GCF_019279795.1). Lineage (NCBI taxonomy): Eukaryota > Metazoa > Chordata > Ceratodontiformes > Protopteridae > Protopterus > Protopterus annectens. The sequence continues at coordinate 1,567,238,677 of NC_056746.1, forward strand.
GAAAGTGTAGGTCATAGGTTCATAGGTTCAAAGGTTGGTACTAGTCTATCAGCCCTAGGCCCTATACATGCCTAGCCATAACAATTCCCTGGCTATGTCTTCCCACAATATTTACTTCCCTGGACCCTGTCTAGCAGGGAAACTGACATGACCCTGGGGACAATTTTCTATCTCCCATCCAATCATCCAGGTCCCTTTTGAAGAGGGTCAAAGAGGCACTCTGCTTTGGCAGTCTTTTTCAGATTCTAGGGAGTCTCTGGGTCAGGAACACATCCCTCCAGCATGTATTATTCATTGTGATGACAAGGTTTGGATCCCTGGAGCATGTGGCTGTGAGAGTTTGGAATTCTTGAAGTGTAGCATGTCCAACAGCTGTGGGTTTGACATGTCATTGTATGTTAAACAGTGATCGCCTCTGAGAACACAATATGTGGCAGAGTATAGCTGGGTGATGTTCAGATGGTCAGCTTAGGTCATCTGGTTTAGGCCTGTGATTCTTTTAGTGAGGTATGTCTGCAGCCTTTCTAGTTGTTGCAGATGTCTTCTGAGGTACATATGTAACAGGCTGTTGTAGTCTGTACTGGGTCTACTGAGAGATGACTACAGTGGGACAATGGCCTCCTTTTTCCTGGATATAAAGCCCTCAGTGATGAGGTGTGCCACATAGGTAGATTTTCTGACTGTTGTGGCAATGAGGTTATCAAAGGTGAGACCACTGTCCACCTGTGTCCCTACATCTCTTATCAAACTTTAGGTGTTTAGTGTACTGCCACCTATGTGGTACTTCACAGGTACATGTCCCTTACCAAAGGGGATAGCTATACATTTCTTGGCATTGATCTTGAGGCCATGGCTCAGGCACCAACCATCTCTTTCTGTAAGGCCCTTCTGTAGAATATCCACATCATGTGGGGATTCAGTATTGGCTCCCAGTGTGCAGTCATCTGCAACCTTTGTTTTCCAGAGTCCCTTAGTGTTGGACTATACTTCAGAGCAGTGGATGCCAAACAAGGGCGGTCCCAGGACTGAACCCTGAGGTACTCCAACTGTCACTTGTCTGGGGCTGGTGTTGGTGTCACCTACATTTACAATGTGGGTTCTGTCAGTACAGCAGTTGGCAGCCCATCAGGTCACATAGGGATTAATGGCCAGCTTGGTACATTTATGTATGATTCCAGACTGAGTGATGGTGTTGAAGGCCTTGTCGAGGTCCAGATAGGCTGTGTGAACCACCTTACCCTTGTCCACAGCTCTGGAGACTCATTCAAAGTTGTCAATGAGGCTGATTTGACATGATCAGCCCTTCACAAACCCAACCTGGTAGGGGTCCAGTGTTTGCATGCTGTCAATGTCGTTGTTTTAATTTCCATGATAATACATTCCATGGTCTTGCAGATCAGGTACGTCATACTGCTGGGGCTGTAGTTCCCAGGTTGCAAGGTGGATCCCACATTGTGGACTGTGATAACTGTAGCTGTTTGCCACACAGTAGGCATGAAGCCTGCAGTGTGGCTATGATTAGACAAGGCATGTATGTGAGGTGCCAGTTCATTTTGTAGTACACAGCCCGGGATGTTGACTGGTCCCATTGCTGCTGTTGTCTTAGCTCTGAAGAGTGTGGTATTTACCTGTTTGGCCATTATTACCAGAATCTGGCAATCCTTCAGTGTTGAGATGGGCCCTTTTGGGGGTGGGAGGGGAGTGCACTTGGCACTGAATCGATCTGCCAGGATATTGGCAATAGCCTTGGAAGCAGTATATTTAATATCATCCTGTTGTAGCTCAGAGCAGATGTGAGCATTGCCAATTAGATTCCTGACAGAGCTATGGAACGGCTTGCAGTTGTCTTTGGCATCTTTGGCTATATTATGTTCGTAACTAGCTTTGGTGGATGTTATGAGGGATCTCAGCTTCTTACTGTGGCTGGCAAGTGAGTATTTTGCATCCTGGAAATTCCCCCGTTTCTGCAACAATTTCTTCCTTTTGTTGTACAGTATGTTTATGGCAGGGGGCCACCACATTGGTTTCCTTTTCTTGGTGGGGAGCGTCTTGTTTCTATATTGGATGGCACGATTCATGCATGAGTGGATGTGCTTGTACAGTGCAGGATTCAGCAGTTGTCCTTTCAGTTCCCATCTGCATAGGTGTGATGACGTTAGTCATGTCTGACATGTGTAGCATGACGTTGGCATTGGAGATGTGTGTTACAGAGGTTTCCTTACTGGGGTGTATGGGAGGGATGTGGATGTTAAGGGTGATTAGCTTATGGGCAGACCTGACCACCGATGGGGTGACCATAGGTGTGGAACATTGATTTCCCATGTTGGTAATGACCAGGTCTAGGATATTTGAGCCCCTGATGGGACTATGGGTTACTTTATCCAGGGCATTGGAATTATAACTTCCAAGAACCATTGGGCACACGTGTTGGTACAAAAGTACTTTTCCCAGTTAATAGCAGGGTAGTGTAAGTCACCCAGTATTAGGGTGTTTGGTTGTATCATAATATTTCCTAGTATGTTTCAAAAGGTGTAGTGGGAATCCTGGGGCATGGTTGGGGATCTGTAGCAAGCTATGCAATTTGGATTGCAGTCTGACCTAGTGTAAGTTGCACCAGGGGTATTTCAGATACATTCTGTTGGGCAAGTAGCCTGGTGGTGTGAATATCCTTGGTGAATATGGATACTCCTCCACCTTTGTTTTGGTCCTGGTTTGGTGGCTGACAGGTGTAGTGAGAGTTGTACCTGGTATTGCAGGGCTGCTCTCTGAAGCCTTGGATCAGGTCTCTGTTACTGCACATATATCAATGTTCTCCATGTTTAGGAGTGTCTAGTGACTGTGAATGGCCACAAAAACATTGATACCTACAAACACACACACACACACACACACACACACACACACACACACACACACACAAACACACACACACAGTTGTCATGTCTGGGATTAGAACTCCTGCCTAACTAGTACATCACACGACAGTGTGATACAGTTATAGGATGTACCACAGAGCTTACTGGGCTATGACATCCCTAAAGGTGTATTTCAAAGTGAATGACAGCAGCAGCTCTGCAAAAGTATGGCATTTGAAATTGTAGTGAGTGTGAATGGCCACAAAAGCTTTGATTCCTACACAGACAAACATACAAAGTTTTACAATTGCCATGTCTGGGTATAGAACTCCTACCTAAATGGTACATCACAATACAGCATTACACAGTTATAGCACGCGCCACAAAGCTTACTGATCTACTTCTTCCCCAAAGGTGTATTTCAAAGTGAATGACATCAGCAGCCCTGCCAAAGCAGGGCATTTGAAATTGTAGTGAGTGTGACTGGCCAAAAAGCATTGATCCCTACACAGACAAACACATACACAAAGCTCTACAGTTGTCATGTCTGGAAATAAAACTCCTATCTAACTAGTACATCACACTACAGCATTACGCAGTTATAACACGCACCATGGAGCTTATTGGGCTACTCCTTCTCAAAAGGTGTATTTCAAAGTGAATGACATCAGCAGCCCTGCCAAAGTAGAGCATTTGAAATTGTAGTGAGTGTGAATGGCCTCGAAAGTATTGATCCCTACACAGACAAACACACACAAACACCTGCAATTGCCATGTCAGAGTATAGAACTCCTGCCTAACTAGTACATCACACTATAGCATTAGGCAGTTATACCACAGGCCACGAAGCTTACAGGGCTACTCCTTTCCCAAAGGTGTATTTCAAGGTGAAGACATCAGCAGGCTTGCCATAGTATGGCAATAGGGAGTGCAGTGTGTGTGCATGGGCTATAACCCAGTCATCTGGAAATGGACGCACAACACTCAGGCACACACAGGTTTATATTTCACAGGTACGTGTATACAACTGCTAGATGACTACTGACTTGAACAGTCATGTTACATAGTTATCACAAGCACCACAGGCACTATAGTGCTGAGGAATACCAGAGGCAAATGTCTACAGTGATTGACATTTGCACATCATGTGGTTTTAGTCAATTTGATCTGTGCTAGATGGGACAGGCCTCATGATGGGATGCTCTTTGTCACTGTCTGTCACTCTCTTCTATACATCTATGTATGTGTACTTTTGGCTTATTATTGTGTGTTGTCTTGGATATTTGTGTGTATTCTTATCCAATGTGTGTGCAAAGCATGACTGGTGTGTACTGAGGAGTGTGTGCACAAACATTTGTGACTGTCAGATATGTACAGTCCACTGTTGTTGCCAGACATAGGCTTCATTTCTGTAAGTGTGGGAGCATGCCCAATATGACCATCTCTACTTAATGTGTGAATCCATTCCAGGTAGGTTGTACTCCAGTGCAGGCTTTTGTGTTCTACACCTACAGCTAGCAACCTGTTTCTGCAGGATATCTGTAGATCGGTTGACAATATGGGGTCAAAATGGGCAAAAGATAGTGGGTTACTGTAGGTAATTGCATCTGTGCTGCTTCTGCTACATGGTCATAGTGTTAGCAGAGATATTCAGACATATGTACTGTTTTACAATGAGATGTTTTATTTCATCAAGTACTGTCAGGTATACATATTTGCTTGGGAACACAGGGTGAATGCAGCTATGTCCAGTATTGTGGTCTGCAGCCTACATATTCTTGCACAATCATGCCATTCTGGAGGAGAAGCTGCAGACACTTGCTGATGGATCTGTGTGAATGGTTCAGCACCTTGGTATAGTGGTGGCTGAGGATCCCATGCTTGTATATCCATCGATGTGATAGTATGGTCATATCCTGCTGTGGCCATACCTCACAGCTGTACAGATTTACACAGGTTACCCAGAAGCAGGGGTCATAATTCTGGACATTACCCCTTCACATTGTGGTTTACAAGCAGGTTTGTAGCCACCCACTCCTGTGTTTGCAGGCAGGGATAGTATGTGCACACGGCTGAGTTTCAGACTTCAAACACTCCATGCCATCCATGCTCCTAACTCCCTCTATTATTCTATCATCTTCCAAACATTATACAAGCATTATCTGATAAGTTCCCTATGGTTATTATCTCATACCAGTAGTAATTTTGTGTTAGTCCACAGTTCATGCAGTAGGACATGGTGGACATGTTACTGGGAGTTGTCCACATGGGCTTGCATTTGGGTTCTGTGGACTGTGTTATGTTGTTATTTGGGAGTTAATGGCATAACATACATTGGCAGTATGGGTGAGACACAGGCCATTGGCAGAGGACTGCAGGCCATTTATTAGTGATGCAGGCCAGCTGTAGCAGGCTGTTACATTGTGTCATTCCTGCAGTCCAGACTGCAATACACTATATTCCCCTGGGGTGACAGGGTAGGTGTGCAAGGTGTTAATGCCAATACTTTCTGTCATTATTGATCCAGTGGTGTGGATGCTGGCAGGGGACTGCTTACAGCTAGAGACACATGTGCATGGGAAACCTGTTCTGCATGCTGCATTCTTTGGTTATTGCAATACAGAGGTGGGGGTCATATTGTTCTCATTCCCAACAGCAGGGATAAGACCAGAGAGGTACCTGTGGGTGATAGTGGGCTGAGCTGGGTGCATGTGTGCTATGGACACTACTTGCATCTGACTCACAGATATGCATGGGGCATTCCACTTATGCTGGCTTGTGCAGGAACATCAGCAGTTTCTCAGTACTTCATACCTGTGACCTTTGTGGTCTGCTAGTGTTTAGCCAGATGACATCGGTATTCCATACTACAAATCCAACTAATGTGCTGCTAACCTGTATGTACAATTCTAAAGGTGTGTCCATTTGACAGTAACATATTATACACTGTCTGTCTGGGGTACTTCCACCTGTGTACTGTTTGTATGTCAGGGCCCACATTCATGCCATGTCAATCTTTTAAATGGTGACAGATATTACATCAAAAAATTAACTATGGCTTACTGCTCGAATGTGTTTTGCTAGGATGCATTGTTTTTGGCACTGCAGTTGTGAGAACTTGGCCATGTCATTGGCAGTACTGGCCAATGGCCACCAGGGCAAACCTCACCATGCCTACATACTGACCACTCTCACACAATATACAACACACACCAACCTAATGCACGCACCCCTGCATAATGTACACATGCTACAATCTATCCTGCTACTTTGGCCAGCTCAGGTAATCTGTGCTCCACTATTATAACTACACATACATGTTACTACATTTTTACATAGGATTGTGGGGGGGGGCACACCTGACACTTGTACACATTTGCTATGACTGTACTGGTATTTCAGGTACTCCATTTCATTCTGTATTCTGACCTATCATGCTAACTAGAGGGATATCATTGTACTACAGGTCTTAGGTTTGATTGACCTACATTTCAGTTTCAGACTTTTTACCCTTCAGAACAAACATCCCACTGCCTGACCTGTTGTAGTCTGTCTGTGTAGGTCTGGAGGGGGGATGTTCTCCATAGCTATCAATCAGAAGCCTTAGCAAAGCCTTTGTTTGTGTTTGTCTATGCCTGTCCTTCTGGCTGAGACTGTTGTTGGGTATGTGAGCCTCCCTGACTGGCATGTTTGTGTCCTATGGACACACATGTGGCCCGCCACATTTCCTGCAGTGAGTTTTGTCACCTTGTCTAGTACTGGCTACTATAGTGACACCAGTATTTGTTACAGATTTCATGCTGCCACTATAGGTGTCTACTATCTGCCCTGGCTTCCTACCATGTCAGTGTATGTAGTATGCATTGCCTCTTTGCCACAGCCTGGGCATACTGGGCGCGCCTCCTTCTGCCTACTGGGGCAGGCTCAGATTGTTCCTCCTGTGAGTCACTTTGTGCCTGTGCAGGTCTTGGCAATGGTGGGGGGCTGTGTGGCCCTGCCCCCTGCTGTTCCTGCTGCAGCTGTTTCCACAGAATCATATTGTGCAGTATGGCACATACGATGACAATTTGGGTACATGTAGCTGATGAGTACTGTAAGGATCCACCGGATATGTCCAGGCATTGGAACTGTGACTTGAGCATCCCAAACACATGCTCTATTATGATTCTGGTCTGTGTGTGTGCCTCATTATGGAGTTCTTGTTTGGGTGTGTGTGCATTTCTGATGCATGTCATCAGCCATGGCTCCAGTGCGTAACCAGCATTCCCCACTAGGTGTCCGTAAGGGATGTTCCCATTTTCAAATCTCTGGTACAGCATCATCATATGCCAGATGTGGGAGTTGTGATAGCCTCCAGGGCAGCCAGCAGTAACATTCATTATAATGCCCTGGGCATCGCACACGACCTGGAAGTTGATGGAGGGAAAGCCCTTGCGGTTGATGTAGACCTTACCCCGCTCACCGGGTGGTGGATTGATGCATATGTGCGTGCAGTCTATAGCACCTTCTACCTCAGGGTATTCTGCTATTTGGTGGAAGAGAAGCATATTGCTGGTCAACACCTCACGGCTGTTGTGGAAATATATGTGCTCACTGGCATGTGCTGACATGGCATCCAGGGACTGGTGGAGTACCCTGGATACTAATGCCTGTGAGATCCCCATGATATCCCCAGTTGGCCTTTGGAAGGTACCTGTGGCTAGTATTCTTAGGCCTACACATACCTTGGTATTCACTGGGATGGGTTCCCCTCTGTTGGTTCTGTGTGTGAGGTGTGGCAGGCACAGCTCAACAATTTGCTGTAGGAGGTCCCTGTCCACCCTATAGTGCTCCACTATCTCCAGCTCATGTAGCCCCTGGTAGGTTACCTTGGGTCTGTACACTCTTCTCCTTCTCCTCACTATGGGTTGGTCGTCAGCATTCTCATCCTCACCACCCTCAGCCTCTTCCACATGTTGATTTATGATCGCTGATGCAGCTCTTATTATTTTGTTGCTTTTGTTTGGTAAGATTTCCATGCTTGTGTACACTGGTGGTGTAGAGTTTGTGAGAAAAAACAGTGGGAAAGGTGTTTGCATAGTTTATAGTGGTGTGCTGGGCCGGGCTTGGCTGCTGCCTGTGTAATTGACTGATTCCGATACATTTCACCTGCCAGCTATGCTAGTTTTCCTTGATTACCTTCCTACTGCTGTTTTCCCTTCCCACTGCCTTCCTGTTTAAGCCCAAAGGTGCAGCGTGCAAACACAATGCTCAGATGTGCACGGAGCTGCTATTTTCTGGTTTACTTTTTTTTTCCCCCTTTAAAACAAGGTGCACAGCGTGCACACCTGCTTAGGCAATGTAGAGTGCTTGGCAGTTTCAGACACACACCCTTGCTTAGCTCTGCTAAGCTAAAGGCAAACCCAAGCCACAGGACTCCAATAAGCTTACAATATGCCTGACACACTCCTCTATGATGTCAGCTAGCTCTTAGGCTTGCAGCATGGTCTTCCTGCACCTACATGGTTGGGTGCAGGCTAGCGATGAGGAGAAATCTGTGATTCAGTATCAATCCCCTCATTTGCATAGGATTGCCTGCAAATGCCTAGTTACAAGTCTGACACTGAGCCTTCCCCCTTAGCAACCAGTATTCACTGGCCATGTTGTCTTCTGCCTGCCATTGAATATAATGTCAAAATTGTGATTTTGGATAGAATGCTTATTTCAAGGTTTTTTTTTATTTTTGGGCCAATCCCGTTTGTGCGCCTCTACCCTATGCTTAAATAGCCGAAATCGGACAAAAAAATAAAAGTTTTTTTTTATTTTTGCAACTGCTTTCTGTGCCAGTGACCATATATTTGGCCACTGGCATGCTTTACATGTTATATACACACTTTATTTGGAGCTGTCAATGCTCCGTTTTGTAGTTTGCAGAAATGTGGTCTATATTAGAACACTGAAGTTTTAAAACTTCGAATGTTCTAATATCGACCCTAAAACAGCGAACACTGAAAATAACAAAGCTGCAAAACACCAAATTTTTTCCTAGGGAAAGAATTGGGTTGATCGTTTCTGTGGCTTCATTATTTTCAGCACTGTGGTGGAAAGTTACGGGTCGGGTTCAAGTAAGTGTGCGATTGTGTGGACGTTAGGGTTAGGGCGCGGGTTAGGTGAGTTAGGGTTAGGGCGCAGGTGAGGTGAGTGTGCGATAGTGACAGACATTAGGGTTAGGGCAGGGTAGGTGAGTTAGGGTTAGGGTGCAGGTTAGGTGAATGTGTGATAGTGACGGACCTTAGGGTTAGGGTTTGGGTTAAGGTAAGTGGATAGATAGCAGTGTATGTACAGTTTAGTGTAGGGTAGATGTAGGATTTTAAGTGTATGTGTGCGGATTGCTGTTTTTTTGGTGTGCTTGTGTTGTGTGTGTGTTTCTCGGAACAGCACATTTTTTCCCAGTGAAAAAATTTGCTGTTTCAGATGTTCAAGATTTTAAGCTTTTGCTTAAAAGGGGTCGATGAATTAGCAATTGCTTTTCTAAGTGTTCGCTAATTTAATATAGACCCGCAGAAATGCACTGGGTTACTAACCGAGTACATTTCTTCAGATTACACTAGTCCTGCACAGCCATCTGCCAGCTTCCTGGATCACAATTTCACTTCATTTGCATGGTTTTCAGCTGCAAATGAGGTAATTTGCATACAAGAGCTGTGCAGGAATAGTGCAGGAACGCTCGTGCACGTCCCGGGAGCTTGTTCCTGGATCTCTCGGTGGTCATATTGCCTCCAGCAGCTCCTGCACTATTCCTGCATGCCATGCAGAGCTTGCTGAATCCCAGGGAAATTGTTTGAATGCAAAATGATTTAAAAAATGTTTACCATCAAGATCTAGGCACACAACATCAGGAGGATGTATTTCCATAAGAACAACATACTTGATTATGATGAGAGACAAAAAAATATAAAATGGAAAGGAAATCGAACTACAGCTTTGAAAACTGAAATAAACAAGCTGGGCAAACAAATTAAACAACATCAAGAAAATTTTGAAGAAAATGTATACAAAGATATTGAGCAGAATAGGAAATCATTTTATATGGAAGGAGTAAAGGCATACAAATTGATAAATTATGTCTAGATCCTAAAATGTATTCTCAGATACAACAGATTATAGATATATTTACAAAATCTTATGCAAAGCAGTTCCACAAAGTGGATCCACAAAGGGGATTACAAATTGTCCTAATGACATCCAGGTAACTTCAGATACAGAAATCACATTAGATGAAAAATACTGGATCCAAACAAATCACAGGGAGGAGACAGAATTAGTAATAAGGACCTGAGAACACATCAGCAAGCAAAGGAGAGTAGTAGTCCTGAAACTGAATTCATCCTCAAGTCTTGGTGAGTACCATCGCACAGTGGACCCCGTTTTTCACAAACTCTCACCAAGGTGGCACTAATATATAGACTGTATTTATATAGCAAATATCATGGACAGAAGTTAGTCAAAAACAAAAAAAGATAGCTGGGTGTACAAGACCCAGGATAAAAAGTGCCCAATCCTGGTAGGCGCACTGATGCTAGGACTGGAAAAAATGACAATGTAGAATCCTCAAAATATGGAAACATTCCTAAAATGGGGCCAGGCCAGGCCCAGGGGGAAGATGCCCCCCTCCCCCATTGTATAAGGAAGTAGCAGTCCACAAAAATCACAAAAACAGACTGGCCGAAGAAGACCCATAAAGACGATAGAGTGGACTATTGAGGATAAGAAAGAAATTATGTATTGTTACTATTATGTAAAAAGACCAGAATTTACAGACATAAGATATACAATATGATTAAGATAGAAATTAGAAGAAAGAAAAATACTTCCTCATGAAAAACTGTCAAAAGCTTCAAATAAAAATGTGCATTATTAATACAACAGATTTTTGAAAAACAGTATATAGATCAAGACACTTTGATCTGTTTGGAAAAAGAAGCATCTGAGAAAGTGCAAAAATATAAACAACAAAACCTAGAGATATTTGAAAAATATAAAAAAAAATATGGACATAAGGAAGAAAGAGAGATTTGATATGGCGCAATATTTATGCAAAGGAGAAAGCCAAGTTAACTAATATAGAGAAGGCAGTCTCAAAGATATTCAAAGAGAAATACAGGTAAAAGCATCCAGATATGGAACATTTCACAATAAAAAAATTCATAGCACAAAGATGTAATATGGAAAAGAAGATTAGTAAAGTAGAAGTTAAAGAAATAGACGTTGAAGTTATGGAATGCCTGTGAAGTGAAGGATTTAATGCAGAAGGTCTAACACAGACTGCATCACAGCATGATGGCGTGAGTCCCCAGCATAAGGAAAAGCAAGAAGATCAGGAGACATGAAAAAGAAATATGAACATGGGAAAGGAAAAGAGATTTAGTATTGTGTAATATTTATGCAAAGAAGAAAGCAAAACTAACCAATGCAAAAAAAGCAGCACCAAAGATATTTGAAGAGAAATACAGGCAAAGGAATCTGGATATGGAAAACTTTACAATACAAAAAAATAAGAAGACTAAGAGGAAAAGTAGTAAAGGGGAATAGTAATAGAGAAATAAAAAAAATGGAAATTGAGGTTGTGAAGCAGCTGCTAAGAGAAGGGTTCAGTGTAGAAATTTGAATGCAGAAAGCACAACAGGATAAAGCAGTGGATATCCAAATTAAGGGGATACTGGTGGAACAGGAAGCAATTGGTAAGGTGCCATATCAATATATTTTGCAGCCTTCTACAGGAAACCAGGATAAACATTCATTTGAAGCTAGACAGCAAGGAAAGGAACCGGAAACTGTGGAAACTCTGATGCAGTCAATGTTGAGGAGTGATAGGCCAGTGAGTTCCCATATGACAGAGCAACAGATGACACAGGATGAAATTGAAGAGAATGTGCCACAGGAAGATGCTATAGAACTTTCTATAGAATGTCCACAGGAAATGAAAAATAAGGGATGAGCCCTCAGTTTGGCAGAACATTAGCTAAGAGAAGAGTTGCTTGATTTAATGGACATGGATAGATATATTAAGATCAATGAGAGAAATAGACTGCAGAAGGTCAATAAAACCCAAAAAGTAAGAAATCTGTTAAAACAAATGAATGTCATAATTAGGACTGTCCATAGAGATCCATGTGATATAACAGATGTAAACAGGATATATTACTGTGCTGCTAAATTAATAACTGATAAAGTTCTACCACAAGAACTCAGGGTAGCAAGGGAAATGAAGGAGAGAAATGGAATACTATCATGGGAGTATCGAATAGAGAAAACTATAAAGCAATTAAGACAAGATGTGTCACTGTTAGAAGATTATAGAAGAGGGAATAGATCAACAAAAATACTAAGAAAGATAGATGTGATTAAAGCAGTGCACAGTATTAGAACAGACCAGGATCTATCATGTACTATCGCAAATAACAAACTAAAAATTTCAGCACAGGGGGGGGGAACTTAGAAGATACACAGATATATATAAGGGAAAAATATAAAATAAGCAATTTATTGATGACCCAAAAATATTTTACAGAGAATTGGAAAATAAGGTAAAAGAAATTGAAAGACCACAAAAAAAGAGGAAGTAGGTACATTTTGGAGAAGTATTTATGAAGATCCAGTGGAACATAACAAAGATGCTAAATGGATAGAAGAAGTAAAAGAAAGCATAAGAAGTTTAAAGGTACAGGATATGAAATGGGATGAAGTAACAGCCAGACAGATAGTTAAGAAAAGCCTCTAACTGGAAAACCCAGGCCCAGATGCTGTACCTAACTTTTGGTTAAAATTATTAACATCTTTGCACGAGGATTTAGCCATGAATAAGAACTATTTATATACACACCCTGAACTGACACCAACCTGGCTAACTACAGGCAAAACAGTGCTCTTACTTATGAGTGAACCTGCAAGCTACACTAAAAATTATAAACCAATAACTTGCCTACCAACAATGTATAAACTATGCATGGGAATTGACGCTGACAGAGTTTATAGTACTTTGGAAGAAAACTCAATTATGGCAGTAGAACAAAAGGGCAATAAGAGAAAGTCATATGAAACAAAGGATCATTTGTTGTTAAATAAAGTTATAGTGGAGAACTGTAAAAAGGGGAAGGATCTAAGTATGGCATGGATTGACTACAAAAAATCATTTGATAGTATCCCACATTCATGGATAACAGAGTGCTTAAAAATGTATAATATACACCCTACACCCCTACACTGATTGACTATATTACAGTAACCATGAAACAATGGCAGACCTTTTTGCAATTAAGTCATGATAAAAGAACGATTATTATCCCAGGGATAAAAATTCAAAGGGGGATATTCTAGGGTGAATCTCTGTCACCATTGCTATTTTGCCTTGCCATTAATCCATTAAACTGTTTACTTAATAGCTTAGGCCATGGCTATAATTTGGCTCTTAGAAAACAACAAAGTCTAATGACTTCTCATCTTCTCTTTGTCGATGATTTAACACTGTATAGATTATCAGATGAGGAACTGAAAGCACAACTGCAGGTTGTCAAAACTTTTTCAGATGATATTAGAATGTAATTTGGTGTTGATAAATGTGCAAAAGCAACCTTTAAAGCAGGAAAACTGCAGCACCATGAAAACATCGGTTTGGGACAAGAATGTGATATAAAATAACTTGAGCAAGAGGGAGTGTATAAATACTTGGGAATTGATGAAGGATCAGTTATAAAACACAAACAAATGTGAATAAAACTGAGGAATACCTTAGAAGACTTAAATTAATCCTGAGAACAGCATTGAAATCTAGGGACAAGATCCAAGCCATAAATCAATTTGTTCTTCCTGTCCTAACTTACAGTTTTGGAGTGATTAACTGGCCCCAAAAAGTGGTGAATAGATTAGAAATTAAAACAATAAGGGTGCTTCATGTTCACCAAATGATTTATAAAAATCAGTGTATACCAAGATTATATATTCCCTGTTCCGAAGGAGGGATGGGCCTCCTTGAAATTGATTACATGTATAGCTCTGCAATCGTGGGACTCCATACATATCTACAGACCTCACAAGATCCAAATGTAGTGAAAGTTTTGAAACATGAGGAGAATAAATCTAAGATGACTTTTCTGTTTAATTTAGCAGAAACATATCGATGTCAAACAGGAATGTAAATCAAACCAGAAGTAGATAAAAAAACAGGCAGCAACTGAATGTGCCACAAAACAAAAGAAAGAATATAAGGTGAAGGACCAGATGAGAAAGTAAGAAATGTGGAAAAAACATAAATATAGCTGCAAGTATAGAAAACTTCTGGAAGAACCTCATGTTGATCAGGAATGAATGCAGGAATGGTTAAGTAGAGGTGAATTCAAACCAAGAAATAGAAGGTTAATATTGGCAGCCCAAGACAGTGGGCTACATACACGCTGGTTTACAAAGTCCATTGAACATGTGGGAGAAACAGACAAATGTAGGTTTTGTAAAACCAAATTGGAAACTGTCACTCACCTTGTTGCTGGTTGTGACACACTAATGGCAGAAGGACTGTATACTGAAAGTCATAATAATGTGACGAGACTGTTGCACTGGGGATTGTAGAAACATTATGGCATCACAGTGGCTGAAAAACACTAGCAGCATGAGCCACAATGCATCATAGAAAATAATGAAGTTTATATCACATGGGATCACCCATTACCAACAGTTCAAAAGATAGATGATAGAAAACCGGATATAGTGGTCCAAGAAAAGAAGACAAAACTAGCATTGATCATTGAAGTTGCCACACCCAGTGACTACAGTGTCTTGTGTACAAAGAGACACAAAGTCACAAAATATCAGGATCTGCAGGCAGAAATGAGAGCAATGTGGAAGAAAGATACCCAGACAGTTCCAATAGTAGTAGGAGCAACAGGTCTTATAAAAAGGAATTTAATTTAGATATGTTACCAATACATGTAAATCCATACAAACTGCAGAAGAAGCTATTACTGGGCACATTGTGGGTGCTACGAAGAGCACTACTGGCTAACATCAAAGATTGAAACAATATTCATTTTGTGAACTTTATTCATACTTTAACCTAGGAATGGAGTCCATTCCCATCATGGTATTAGAAACACAAAAAACTTGGAGAAATTTAAAAGAGATACCATTATATCTATTATTTACTAGGCCCTATAAATATGGTGATATTCCTCAAGATCAGAGACATGCACTTATTAATCCTGTCTTTAAGAGAAATGTAAGTAGGACAAACATAGAGCCACACAGACCTTTTAGTCTACTTTCAAGTAGTGGAAAAATAATGGAGAAAGTAATATTGGATAAGTTATTGTCAGATTGGAAAGGATGGGACTTAAAACTATTCATCAGCACACATATGCTAAAATATATCTATTACCACCTGCAACATTTTGTTAACAATGTAACAATGGCTACAAATGAAAAATTGGGCTGTGATATTATTTTTATAGATTTAACGTCAGCATTTAACAAGGTCATACACAAAATACTGAACAATGATTTTGAACAACTAGGTATTGACGTACTCTTGATAAGAAGGATAGCTACATGACTTACAAATAGGACATGGTAAGTATCATACAGCAATTGGACAGTTAAAATTTGAGGTTGCAGTTAGGGTGTTGTAGGCCTTTACTTGTCTAGATTGTATCTTTCAGATCTATCTTTTTTTTCTGAGGTGTTCTACAGTCTGCATGCAGATTACTTGAAAGTTGGTAACCTCGTTACATGTTTTACAGTTTGGGCACAGCCGAATAATATGCTGATAAATGCACCAAAAACTAAGCATATGAGATTTGGGCAACATAATTTAAAAGGTGAATATTTATTACAGCGCACAGTGATTGAAACGGTAGATCCAGCATTGAGTAGTTCTAATGATATCAATCAAATGGTTAATGATAGTCAGAGAACTATATATTGCATAAAAAGATTCATAAAGTTTAGGAAATCAGAAGTGATGAAATCAATGTTTGTTACTTACATTAGACCCAAACCTGAGTATGGAATAACAGTATGGGAAATTTATAAGAAAACATGCATGAGTAAACTAGAAAGAGTAAAGAACACAAAGTAAGGTACTCCTTCCAGGAATAGTACTGCCAAAAATTCAAAATAGTAAATCCAAAAGTAAGGCAAGTACTACCATGCTGTATATGAAGAAACATCACTTTATTAAACAATAAAAGCAATATCATAAGTGCTTTCAGGTAAATCCCTTCATCAGATGATAAAACACTAGTAAAAAACATAGTATCTAATATAGTACAACACAGCCAATGAAAATCAATACTTTACCCTCCATTTTGCTAGAGCTGCTTTTAAAGGGACAACATCATTTAATCCTTGGGCTTTGTCAGCTCCCAGTCTAAGAATCCATTGCATCTCTTTGTATTCAGTTTCATTATACAAGTCACCCATTCTTTGACTTCGATTTACAACACATATAACCATAAAGGCAAATACATGATCACTATAAAATTCTATATGCTTGTACAGTGCATTGTATCTGACAGATGCTTAAAAATTCGATCTTTTAGTCTGCAATTTATTTTTCCTGCATAATATGCAGTACACTGTTGACAGTTCACAATATAGAAAACATTTTGCATGTAACAATCAGCATACATATTCAAAAGGTAATTCTTATTGGTCCTGGGGTGTATAAAACAGTTCCCTTATAGAATGTACTTACAGGCTTTACAATGTAGGCATGTGTGATGATTGGGGAGAGATGGGCGAAGGCTGCCAGCCTAGTCAAATAGAATTTGATACATAATTCTATCAACTATATAAATAAATGTAAAATACAGGCTTGTGTTTGTAAATGCAAGAAAACACTGTAAAATATGAACTTCAAGATTGTTGCAACATTGCCATCTGCTGTAAGGAAAACCAAGCCAAGTATATCAAATGTGTCTTTTTAAGTTGAAAAGATCTCATTAATGTTTTACAAGTTGGTTCCAATGCAGCTGGATGAAGATTTCATGCCCATTGTTTTAAGGCTAAAGTTTATGACTAGAATTTAGATGTGGAAGATGCTTTATTGCTCTGGTTTCTGCTAGCATATACATGTGAAATGTCTTGTATTATTGTAAGTTTCTAAGGAGGTGTTAGATTGCTAAATAATGCAGTTTGTGGCCTGAGAACTCAGACCACATGTTAAGATGATGCAATATGAATACTAGGAAAACCTAAATGTCAAAAATTATGTAATTTTTGAAGGGCCTTAGAGACATGTTTGTTAGTAATGTTTAAATACTATTTCTCACAAGAGACTGTAAAGCATTTTGACCTTGGATATCAAACTTACCAGCACTTTGCCTTATGCTCACCTGTAAGTTTTTAGCACTGTGATTTCTTGTAGGAATAGTTAAAGCTAGTAAAGATTAATTAGGTATTTTTCTTTGAAATCAGACCTGTCCTACTGTATTATTTTAAGTTTCTGTGTGATCTCTGAACTCTTAGATATCTCTGTGGTGTAGTAGTTTTGTCTTGTGTTTTAATTATTTATTATTAAATATTTTTAAAACCTTCCACCTA
The DNA here is from genome assembly GCF_019279795.1 of Protopterus annectens. Classification (NCBI taxonomy): domain Eukaryota; kingdom Metazoa; phylum Chordata; order Ceratodontiformes; family Protopteridae; genus Protopterus; species Protopterus annectens. Next base: position 1,567,256,103 of record NC_056746.1, read on the forward strand.
TGGCTGATTTGTGTAGAGATAAGCTCTAGAGTACATTGCATATTTATAGAGGTTATTGTAATAGGCCACTCTAAAGTAAGCCTTGACTGTTAGTCATACTACCATTGGATAATAATATTGCACAGTAATAACTGGACACCCTTTTAAGGGCCTTTTAGTAGCTGATAATATTAACTGGGTGGTGGCAGTAATTACTACCGTATAGTCTGGGTAAAGGGGCACAGTTGGAGAATATGTGTCAGCCTTTCCCAGGAGTGTCTGTGAAGTTGTATAAATACTTATCTTAGCTACTTGACAGGGACACAAAGTAATGGTTGGATAGAGAGGGTACTGGAGGTTTTAGCTTGCCCAGTTAGGCTGAGACCTGGACCCTATAGCTGTGCCAGTGGAGAGCCTTATTGGGGACCTGGTGAGCAAAGGAGCAACCAGCCCCAGACTGCCTGTGATCTCTGTGTGCACTTAAGGGAAATTGTACTTTACTGTGTGTATTAGTTATCCTTTCCTCTACTACTAGATGACCTCCCTGGTGTTAGTGGTGAGAATTGAGGCACCTTGATTGCTGGGCCAGGGCATGGTCGTCACAAGTGTTTGGCAGTGGTGGGATCTACTTCACATACTAACTGGCTTGTAGTGGTGTGGGTAGAGTGAATTCCTGTAGCTTATGTACAGTGATCTCTAAAAGTGTTTTGTACTCTAAAACAGCCATGCAGTGTATACTCAGAGTTTAGATCACAATTATTTTATTTCATTTGTTAGCTTAGTGTTAGGGTGAGCACCCAGCATGTCAGTGGAAGAGTATGGAAAGCTGACAAGGAGCCAGCTGGTGGAGATGTGTCAGGTTAGGGGACTGGTGCATGGAAACCTGACTAAAGCAGACCAGATTGCAGCCTTGGTTACAGCTGCATCAGAAAACAGCAGGGTAGAAGACAATCAGACTGACAGTGGAGATGCAATATCCTCGGAGAATGGACAGCTCAACCTTTCTGCAGTGCACTTAAAAATCCAGCTGGAGCTAAAGAGACTTGAGTTGGAGGCCAGGCGTATGGAACTAGAAGCAGCTGAGAAAATGAGGAGTCTAAAAGCTGAGGAAAGTGAACGGCAGAGGAGGTATGAGAGGGAAATTCTGACTCTTCACCAGAGTCATGGAGGTAATGGGGAAGGGAGTAACTGGACCCCAGAATCACAGAAGGTCAGTAAATTTCTTCCACAGTTTAAAGAGGGGGATAGTTCTGATAGCTTCATTCATATGTTTGAGCGGGTATGTAAACAGTATGAAGTTGACCAAGGGCTCTGGGTACAGTTCCTGACCCCCTTACTCCATGGTAAAGCTGTAACTTTTTTAGCAAAAATGCATGACACTGACTGTTTTGATTATACTGCTGTAAAAATACATTTATTAGAATGTTTTAAGCTAACACCTGAAATGTATAGGAAAAAGTTTTGTGAGCATAGATGCAAGGCAGATGAAAATGTATGTGAATATGTTGCTGAACTGAGCACTTATTTTCATAGCTGGGTGAGTGGATGTCAGGTCACCACTTTTGAAGGGCTGGCAGACCTTTTGGTAAGGGAACAAGCCCTTGGCACTTTGCCTGAGGACATGAGGATCTGGTTAGCTGATAGACAATGTGTGACTTCAGATGAGTTGGGGAAGGAAGGAGACCTATACCTAGCAAGCAGGGCAGCCATGCACAGGAAAGGGAACCCCAGTACTGCTCCTGGGACTAAAGGTACCCATTATGAGCAGCACAGACTGCCACAACAGAATCCGCCAGTAGTAGGGGAAGCCACTAGTCCAGGTACATGTCCAGAGCTAGGGTTAAATGTTTTGAATGCAACCAGTGGGGCCATGTGGCATACAGATGTCCATGGAGGCAAGGTGGGGAACCAAAGGTGAGGGAGCCAGTAAGTGGGAAAGACAAAATGCCAACAGTGTGTTGTCTTGAGACAATAGGGGTATGGGACTACCATCCTGCAGATGTCCTGAGAGGGAGGGATTTGGACGAGGCAGTACTATGTACTTATGCAGTTACATGCAGTTAGGCAAGGAGACAAGCATGTGGGTCTGGTAACCTGGGGCAGACCCAGACAGACTGCATACCTGCAGTCAGGACTGCAGAGGCGGTTACTTCAGGTGGTGAGCTACGCTGTAGCAGTGAGACTGAATGTGAGCCACAGCTGCTTGTGGGTACTGATGTTCCCTTGGACAGGGTAACTTCAAAGGTAGAGGTGAGTAGTAGTACCCAGGCTGACAGTGAATCACTGCTGTCAGAGTATGCCAGAAGTCCTGTGGAAGGAGTGCTGAGAAGGGTTACCAAGAGATACTTGAGACAGGCTCAGCTCTCAGACCCTGCATTGCAAGGCCTGAGGCAAGTAGCTAGGGATGTACCTGATTCTCAAGGGAAGGGGGAACCTGTATACTGGAAAAAAGGGTTACTGTACAGAGAGTGGAACCCAGAGGGAGGGCTAGAAGGTGAGAGAGTACAGCAGTTGGTAGTGCCTATAGCTTACCATCTGGCGCTTCTAGCCATAGCCCATGATATTCCCTTTGCAGGTCATGTGGGCATAAAATGTACAAAGAGACATATTATGCAAAACTTCTATTGGCCTACAATTTCCAGAGATGTAACAGGGTACCACAGAACCTGTGAGCAGTGCCAAAAGGTAGGCAAGGCAGGAGGCAAGGTGAGAGCTCCTTTGATGCCTTTGCCTGCGATTGAGGAGCCATTTCAGTGGGTAGCTATGGATATTGTGGGTCATCTGAGTTCCCCATGTTCCACAGGGAAAAAGTATATCCTAGTGATTGTAGATTATGCTACACAATATCCTGAGGCAGTGGCTTTGTCCTCCATTGAGGCAGAGAAGGTGCCAAATGCTTTGCTAGAGATTTTCAGCAGGGTAGGTTTCCCAAAGGAAATACTGTCTGACAGAGGTGCCAATTTTATGTCAGACCTGCTGGCTTGTCTGTGGAAGTCCTGTGTGGTGAAGCACATGAAGACCACCCCCTACCATCCCCAGACTAATGGTCCTATTGAGAGGTTAAACTCTTCAATCAAGACCATGCTATGGGCATTTGCAGATCAGTTTAAGAGGGAGTGGGACAAATATTTTCCCCATCTATTGTATGCTTACAGAGAGGTTCCTCAGGAATCCACAGGTTTCTCACCCTTTGAGTTGCTGTATGGGCATAGGGTGAGTGGACCTCTAGATTTAATTTGAGATTAGTGGGAAAGTGAGTGTGAGTCTCACAAGGAGTCTGTTGTGGCATATGTCTTGAACCTCAGTACAAGGCTCAGGGAACTCATGGACCTGGCCCAGGAGAACCTAGCAGAAGCCCAACAACAGAAAAAGATGTGGTATGACAGGAATTCTCGAGCTAGAGAGTATGCTGTAGGGCAGCAGGTAATGGTTCTCATTTCTGTCAGACACAATAAGTTGCAAGCAGCTTGGGAGGGACCCTACAAGGTGGTAAGAAAGGTATGTGATGTTAACTACATGGTGGAAGGGCTAGGCAGATGGCAGGGGCACAAGTTGTACCATGTTAACATGATGAAACCTTACCATGATAAGGAGGCCCTTGTGCTGAGCATTTGCAGTGGTTTGCAGGAGGAGTCTGAGGGAGATCTGGGGACTGGTCTCCTCAGTGAGGCTCTGGCTGACACCTCGGTGGAAGGGGTAACAATGTCCCAGAAGCTATCTCCTACCCAGGTTTGAGAAATCAGAGCAGTGTTGCAGGAGTTTGGGGTCATGTTCACCGGGAAACCAGGGAGCACCCACCTGGTGCAGCACCAGGTGGATACAGGACCCCAAAGGCCTATCAGGCAGGCTCCTTATAGGGTGCCTGAGAGAGTCAAACAGACTCTGAGGAAAGAGGTACAGGAGATGTTGGAACTACGGGTGATTCAAGAGTCCAACAGTCCCTGGGCCACACCAGTGGTGTTGGTGCCAAAGATGGATGGTAGCAACATGTTCTGTGTGGATTACAGAAAATTAAATAGGCACACAGAGTCAGATGCTTATCCCATACATAGGACAGATGAGACCCTAGAGCAGCTGGGTGGGGCTAAGTATCTTACAACCATTGATCTTACCAAGGGTTACTGGCAGATACCCTTGACTCCCAGTGCTAGAGAGAAGTCAGCCTTTGTGACTCCTTTTGGCTTGTATGAGTTCATAAATATGCCCTTTGGGATGAAGAATGCTGCAGTGACTTTCCAGAGGCTGGTAGATTATATCTTAGCCGGCGCGGGAGGGTTTGCCCTTGCTTACATGGATGATATTGCTATCTACAGCCATTACTTGCAAGAGCACCTTCGGCATGTCAGGGAGGTGGTGGGCAGACTTCAGAGGGTAGAATTGGCTATTAAACCAAGGAAATGTCAGGTGGGTATGGCAGAGGTCTCCTGCCTAGGACATAGAGTGGTGAGTGGTAAGATTAGGCCAGAACCTGCCAAAGTGGAAGCCATTCAGGCATGGTTTGCACCTGTTACCAAAATGCAGGTGAGGGCATTCTTAGGGACAGCAGGGTACTAGAGAGTTCGTTCCCAATTATAGTACCATTGCTGCTCCCCTTACAGACCTGACAAGGAAGAACAGGCCAGATAAGGTAGTGTGGACCCCAGCATGTGAGCAGGCATTTCAAAAGCTTAATTAAGCTTTGGGAGGGCATCCTGTGTTAGCCAGTCCAGACTATAGCAAAGAATTTGTTGTGCAGGTGGATGCTTCAAACTATGGGGTGGGGGCTGTACTTAGCCAGATTTCTTCAGCGGGAGAAAAGCACTTCTTGGTTAATCTCAGTTGTAGGCTCCAACCCAGGGAGGAATGCTATGCAGCTGTAGAAAGGGAATGTCTAGCCATAGTGTGGGCACTACAAAAACTTCAGCATCCTTGTAAAGATATCAGTGACATGGTAAATTTAGTCTCACCTCTTTGCCTCTCTTGTGTACCATCAGAGAGAAGAGTGGAAGTCCCAATGTCCATGTCGAACAGCGGATTTTGTAGCAAAAAAGGTTTACTTGTCATGGTTTTGCGATACATGTGTGGTATATAGCCAAGTTCGACATCCTCAGTCTGCTGGTCAGCCATGGGTGTCTGGAGTCCAATAAAACAACAGCAAAGTAAAGAACAAAAAGTAAGGGACTCCTTCCACTAAAAGTACTGCGAAAAAATCCAAATAGTAAATCCAAAAGTAAAGCAAGTACTACTACTCTGTATATGAAGCAACTTCACTTTATTAAAACAATAAAAGCAATTCATGAAATTAAAATGCCTACAATGGCACAGATTTTATTTTGAAGCTTAAGAACAATATTGTGCCAAGAGGCTTACGTGTTTTATGCATGCCAGCACAAGGGGAATGCTGTCCTGAGTTGCTGGCATGCTGGCAGCATATAAACATACAAACTAGTAAATCATACATGAATTTGCTTATTTCCTTTTTTCAACCTGAATAGGATGCACTGTTAAACAAAGCTGAAGACCTATGTATTCAGCTGGAAAGAGACTATAAAACTGAATACCATAAGAATAGACTTACGGACATACTATGTGCAGCTGCTAACTATGATTTAAAACTTTAACAAGTTAAGTTAAAAAAACTATGATTACCATGATTTTTCATCAGGTGACATCTTTGTTTGGCCTTGCCTTCAAGAAAGAGCATGGAATGCTTCAAATGATGTAGCAGCCACACCTGCACCTAATCAACAGCATGAAAAAGACTGCTCAGACTTTGTAAACTTAAAGCAACCCAGTACTCTTCATTCATAGGGGCCTGTCTTGTTTAGTACAGAAAATGATGAAACAGCATCTACCAATGTCACTGAGACAGTGACTGAAGGAGAAACATTAGTGGACATTCATTTGGGCACTACAGCTGGCCAAATGGATGAGTCTTGAAGCAACAGGCTGGACTTTTCCACAATGGGAGCCAAACCAAAACAAAGTACCAAGATGTCTGCATCTGTTGTTACACCTACTTCCTTCTCTCCCTCTTCTTCTTCTTCTTTTTTCACATTACCAGCACCAGTGAAGAAGAAGAATTCTCAGAAGTAAAGCTTTCACATCAGATGGACAAGGACTACAAGAGACGACGGAGTGACGGACCTCCAATTGACTGTTGATAATGCATGCAACTTTTGCAATGTTCATAATATTTCAGGTATTTCTCTTTCTGAATTACAACTATCAGTGTTAAGCAAGGGTTTAAATTTTGTATCGAGTACAGGGTCAGATTTTTGTACTTTAATACCTGAGCTGCTATAATTTGCACAGAATGTAATGTTGAAGCAAATGTTGAATGATACTAACAGTGTTCATACACCTCATGTATTGAAGCTACCTAGCACTTTTTCACGTACTTTAAATTGTACACTGTTGTTTATGTGAACAGGAAATTGAACAGTATCTACAGAATACACATAGGTCTATGTATTTCAGCTTAGACCAACCACATAGAAATGCACTGCAAGAGCTAAAGAATAATACCAACATAGTTATAAAATCCACTGATAATGCAGGTGCTGTTGTTGTACTCAGCAAAGAGTTTTATAACAAACAAATAGATCTGTTGTTAGCTGACAGACTGACTTTCCTCAGCTGTCACCACAAATTGTGAATTCTTACATACAGAAAGTGCACAAATCTTTATTTAACATGGAAAAAAAATGATTTGATAGACCATGAGCTGCTGTCATTTTTATATATACAACATCCTACTATCCCAGTTTTTAAAGCCTTACCAAAAATTCATAAGGATCCCAAAACACCACCTGTGAGACCTATAGTATCGGGTATGGGCTGGGTAACAGAAAATATTTCTCTCTGGTTATAATTCACTCTGAGACCAATGTTACAAACCTTCCCTAGAGTTTTGAAATTTACTGCTACATTTCTGGAATCATTGGGTGTTTTATTTACAAGACAACAGTGACATGTCCTATATGTTTATTACCTTAGATGTAAAGAATTTATTCACCGTCATAGAAAATCAATATGGTATCACTGCCATAGAAAAAATACTGAACAAAATGGTGACTATACATACAGATGAAAATATACGGTTAAGTTCCTTATTAAGGCTAGTATTTGAGAATAATGTTTTTCTTTGTCAAACAAAGTATTATTGCCAGAGACAAGGTATAGCTATGGGTATGCCTTGTGCGAACACATATGCTAACCTAGTCCTGGCATACTGGGAAGATACAGTGATATTTGAGCCAGCACATGATTGGAAAGACAAACTCCTCTTTTACAATAGATTTGTGTACAATGTTTTCTTTTTGTGGAGGGGGAGCACCACATCAGAATTAACATCCTTTGTTAAGTATCTAGAGTCTACTACCAACTTCTTCAGATTCTCATTGAATTATTCTGGTTCAGTTATTGAATACCTGGATGTTGGTATTATGAAGAAAGAAAATGGGGAGGTAGAGACCTCATTATATAGGAAGCCTTGTTGGACCAACAGCATGCTTAGATTTGATAGCAAGCACCCTAGACATGTACTCCAACACACAGTCAAGGGACAAGTCTGCAGAATATCCAGACTTTGTACGAATGAAAATTCCTTCATACAGGAATTGGACTCTTTAAAGAATAATTTTCAAGCACGAAGTTATAGTAAAAATTATTGAAAAAGGAAATGGACAACAGCTGTCTCTATAGAAAACAGTGCAAAACCATGGTTACACAGAGGTAAAAAATGGCCTAATCAGGTAGATGCATAAGTTCATAAAGCTAATGAAGGTTTGAAAATAAGTTTAACACACAGTAATGATATAATATAATTAGAGACAGCTGGAGAATTATTTTAGCAGTTGAGAATATAACTAGAGTTGTAGGGACACAACCTAGATTTATTTAAAAAAAATACAAATTTGAAAGATATTTTGTGTCAAGGACCTATGCATTTTAAAAATTCAGGCACTAGGAAGAAGGGAACTTATCCATACCTGCATTGTAAAGCCTGTAAGCACATTCTACAAGGGAACTGTTTTATATACCCCAGGATCAACAAGAAGTACCTTTTGAATATGTATGCTGATTGTAACAAGCAAAATGTTGTCTATATCGTGAACTGTCAACAGTGTACTGCATATTATGTAGGAAAAACAAATTGCAGACTTAAAGATAGAATTTTTAAGCATCTATCAGATATAAGGTTAAGAAAAGAACATAATGCACTGTACAAGCATATAGAATTGTATAGTGATTATGTATTTGCCTTTATGGTTATGTGTGTTATAAACAGAAGTCAAAGAATGGGTGACTTGTATAATGAAACTGAATACAAAGAGATGCAATGGATTCTTAGACTGGGAGCTGACAAAGCCCCAGGATTAAATGATGTTGTCCCTTTAAAAGCAGGTCTAGCAAAAAGGAGGGCAAACTATTGATTTTCATTGGCTGTGTTGCACTACTAGTGTTTTTTCATCTGATGAAGGGATTTACCCGAAAGCGCTTATGGTATTGCTTTTATTGTTTTAATAAAGTGAAGTTGCTTCATATACAGTGTGGTAGTACTTGCCTTACTTTTGGATTTATTAAACTGGAAAGAGTACAACAAAAACATACTAGTGGCATCCATGGATGTGAAAATTTAAGTTATTTTGAAAGACAAAAATATCTAAACATGTGCAGTGTCTCGTACAGATATTTAACATGAGATACTATTGAAGTATATTAGGCATTTAGAGACATCTGCCTCTGAATGTTTGGGATTTGGTTCTCTGAGACAGTAGCTGATGTATGGAATAGACTACCTAATTACATTAAAATAAATACTAGTTTATATATTTTAAGAACAGCCTTGATATTTATTATGTAAACAAGTGTTTTGGTATATTGGCAAGCTAGAAAGGCATTAATGCCCATACTTGAAATATTTAAATGCATGTATGTAAGACTGATAGCTTGTGACATAACTAAAACCTTTGATAAAGTGAGCCATGAAGCAATGTGGCAGATTTTAGAGGCACATGGAACAGTATAAAAAATGAATGTAATAAACAAATGCTATGAAAATGCATAGGTACAAGTTATGATAAATGGATGGATGGGAACAACAAGAATTAAGAGAGGAGTAAAATAGGGATGCCCAGTGATAATTTGCTTTTTATATTAGTAATGAATACAGTAGTACAGAAACATATGTATGAAATAAAGGAGGCAAGATGTGACATGGAAGGAAATGTTATATTACCAATATGTATTATACATGGACATGATTTCTTTTCTAATAATAAAATGCAAGGGGTGGATAAGTGAGCTTGTAATAAAGATCAAACGGCTATTAAAAAGCTGCTCTACAGTTTAACAAAATTAGTTGTAAGGGATTTGGTGAGAGGAAAATGTGCAATATATTTCTCAAGAAAGGAAATAAAGAACCATGAAAGTGCTTATCATAAGTCAAAGGAGTGAGATACTAGTATAAATAAAAAAAATGTTAGCTTGATGGAAGGGTATTTCCTTATGATTTCTTTTAAAAAATATAATGTGGCTACTTGTGTATTAGGAAAAATTGTATATTTAGAGGGAATGTATATGTTTATTATTCAAATAGAAAAATAGTTATTGGAGTTTTTTTTTTACCTTCATCTGGGGCTCAAGGCTGAACATGGTGAGAAGTGGGATCATTTGTAATAAAAAAAGAATAAGGTGGTTTATATTTTTTAAAAATACAGTGGTATATTTAGTAGGTTATCCTACTGGTAGATGAAGTTTGAACTCTTGAGCTTTGACTGACTGAGCTTCAACTCTCCAATGATTGGATTTCCACTATAGGAAATACATGTCTGTGAGATGTGCCAGAAGTGATTCTCTTTTGGGGGGATTTCCCTATTATTCTTCAAATAAGTGCAACCTCAGAGTTGGTATATATGTTTGAGTGGTGTGGGGGTCTTGCCCCTATGAGGAGGGGGTTAGAAAGAGGCTTGCCCACCCCTGCAAAACATTTTAAAAAGTGTTGTTATGGAAGGATATTTTGGGCAAATGCAGTTTGGGGATTCCAAAACTCTGTGCATTTGCTTTCATCCACTGATAGTAGAACCATATAGTATCAACACATTTATTTGGGATAGTGAGAAATGTCAAAGAAAGACAATACAATGAAAAGTAAGATACTGTATAAAAAATCTATGGGAAAAAAGGAAAAAAAGAAGAAAGGTTGGAAGAAAATGAATATGACACTAAAATGCAGTTTTGGAAGAAAATGAATATGACACTAAAATGCAGTTATGGAAGGTGAATTTAAGTGTGGTTGATGGACAATAAGAAGAATGGTGTAATATGATTTTAGAAACTTGAAAAAAGACAATAAGGACATATGAAAATATTTGAATTTCTTATGAAGCAGAGGATGTTTTGTGGAGAATGTTATTAGACAAGTTACTGGTGAAATCGAATACGAAATACAAGGTGATGAAGTTAAGAAAATGAGTTGGCTGTAGAAAATAAGATTCAAAAGAGCATTGTTTTTTTTGGAATGTAAAAAGAATAAAGAATTTTAGGAAAAAGTTTAAAAATGAATATAGGAGAGAACCATTTACATGTATCGATATGAATTTGATATTGAACATATGCTAAATTAAAGAAATATAATACTGTTAAACAGATAAAGTACTGAATGTGACAATATGTGTGCCGTGGAAAAAAAAAGAAGGGAGAATTTGTTATATATCAAGAAAATGGAAAAGGATGATTCATTTACTGAAGCAGGAAGGTGGTTATGGAAGAAAGGGTGGGGATTATAGTAAATATAGTAGAAATAAAACATAGACATAGACTTGTTTAGTTAAGTTCTTTTGTGTTGAAAACTTGTAAATAATTTTGAATATGAATGTAAAAGATGAGTGTGTAAATACTTTTTATATTGGAGAAAAAAGGAACATAAATGTTAGTAAAGCACCCCTACTCTTTTCTTTGGTAAGTATCACTGGATCTTTTTTTTATCCACATCTGTTCCCCTTATTCCCAGTACTGCTATTGATAAGGCACCATTTCAGTATTATTTGTTTCCCCGTAATTGTCTGGTTAAATCACTTAATCAGAGTCAAACAGCAGTTAAGTGGAGGTCGACTGAGACAAATCCTGTGCCTCAACTGCAGGAAGCAGTTCATTAAGAACTTGGAGCATTAGTCCAGTGCAACAACTGCAAAGTTTTCATTAATTTCTTTATTTTCTGATAGGTCTCTGAAGATTACAGTCAATTAACACCGAAAGTGTGATAAGAGACCTTGGGACACAGGTGGACAGTAGTCTCTCCTTTGATAATCACATTGCCACAGTAGTCAGGAAATCCTTCTATGTGGCACACCTCATCACAAAAGGTTTCTCATCCAGGAAAAAAGAGGTCATTGTTCCCCTCTACTCATCACTCATTAGACCCATTATAGAGTACAATACCCCTTTTGGTATGTACCTCACAAGACATCTACAGCAACTGGAAAGGCCACAGAAATACCTCACAAAGAGGATTACCGGCCTCAAAGAGATGCCCTATGCAGACCGTCTCAAAAAACTGCAGCTTTACTCCTTTGCATATTGCCTACTCAGAGGCGATCTCTGCCTAACACACAAAGCTGTGTCAAACCCAGAGCTTTTAGACATGCTCCACTTAAAGGAATCTCAATTCCTACAAGCTACATGCTCTAGGGACCTAAACCTCGTCACCACAATAAACAGAACATGCTGGAGGGATAGATTCCTGTCCCAGAGACTTCCCATAGTCTGGAACAAACTACCTATCTATATCAAGCAAAGCTCCTCATTAGCAGTGTTCAAGAAAAATCTTGATGATTGAATGGGAGATAGGAACTTCACCCCAGGGATCACTTCTGTGGCTCTGCTCGACAGTGGCACAGGAAAATAATTTTCTTGGGTGGCGAAAGCCAGGGTACCTTTGGCTAGGCTTATATAGGCCCTAGGGCCAATAGCCTAGTACCTACCTATGAACCTATGAGCCTATGAATTGATAATTCCAATAATTAGAGTTTCATAGTTCTTGTTCAGTGAATACATGATGTTTTAAAACTTGTTCTGTTAACTATTTAAGTAAAGTAGAGCAGTCTGTCTCTTAGCTGTCCTTTTTTCAGAACATTTCTTATTATTTCTCACATTATGCCCTGTACTTTGCTAACTTCTTTTTTCTGGTAAATCACTAAAGATTATAGTCAGTCAATAATGCCAGTCATTAGTTTAATGTGCCTTATTGTTCAGAAAATGCATGTTCAAGCAAAAATGGGTGTTGTTTCGGTAACTTTCTGAATTAAATTACAGTTGACTGGCACACAAGTCTCTGAGCTATTTTTGAACTACCTCCTGTAGTCAAAATACAGGATTTGAATTACTTTACATCTTTTTGCCTACTGTGTGACTTTGAGCAAGTCACTTAACCAGAGACTGCCCCTGGGTTGTCCCTGAAAAGAGGCACTTTGCAGTTATTTACCTGGTTAACAAATAGGTAAAATAAAATAAAACCGAACATTTGTCCTGTTTAGAGTCTCTGTCTTCTCAATATTATTATTGGCTTTGTCTAGAAATTTTGAGCAAAGAAGTTGATTGGTACTGTGGTCTGCTTCTTGTATTATTTGTTTGCGTTCTGGCAAACTGTTGTGAATTGCAGTCTCTAAATAATTGCATAATCTGAGTTTCAGGATTTGTATCCTTCAGAAAATGTTTGCTAATGGAAAGCCCACTGTTCAAGTAACTTTATAAATATATGAGCAATATTTAATATCTGGTCTTAATTTGGTTCTTTGTTTCTCATTCTTGAGCTATGAAGCTGAGAGAGCAGTGGAGAGTTGTAGAGATTTACAATCTATAGTTCTGACAACAGCAAGCTGAGTTACATTTATGGGACCATTATTTCTAACTATACTCATTCAGTTGATCTCAACCATATATCTGAGGTATAGAGTTATAATAGTTGTTATAGCTGATGGTTTTGTTTGTGTGTGTGTGTGTGTGTGTGTGTGTGTGTGTGTGTGTGTGTGTGTGTGTGTGTGTGTGTGTGTGTGTGTGTGTGTGAACACGCACACACGCAGAGGGCATAGTTCTTACCTGTCCCTGATTTTTTCCTCATATTTGTGCTCTGTTACTCATGAAATATGTGTCTTTCTGGTAAAGTGGTGTGGACTGTCATCACTAAATAATGGCAAATGAGAATTTCGGACTTTAGCCCTTCAGAAAATGAGTCTGCAAAAGTTGATATACTACCAACATTTTGCATAAATAAGACCAATATTTAAAGTCTGTTACAGATTTCGGGCTTTATCTCTGATTCATGAACTAAGAAGTAGGGGAAGCGGGTGCAATAAGTTGCACTGTATAGTTCTCTCAGAAGTGAGCTGAAATATACTCCTAGGTCATTATTTCTATGTTTGTTCATTCATTTGATTGCAAGCGAACATCTGAGGTATATGCAGTCATACATGAAGTTGTAATTGATTGTGTGTGTGTATGTGTGTTTGTGGTCAGTATTGTTGAACTACAGGAGGATGATCCCACATAACTACCCAGACTGCAGAAAGACACCCCTCCCTTGTGCTGAAAATGGAAGGCTAGAACCAGACAGAAAAGCACATCAATCTCTCTCGGAGAGGAGAAACAGACAAAGGCATGGTGACACAGCCTGAAGGCATGAATAAAAAAGAGACAGAGCCTGGCAGGAAAGGCAACTGAAAGCCATAGTGATCAGACATATAAACCCACCATAAGTTTGCTTTATGTTGAATGGCACAGTTATAAAGAGACTGAACTGCATTTTTTTTATTTTGCCTAGAAGAATGGACTCAATATAGTTAATTGTGTTATATGGAGACTGTTAAGACTCATTATGTTTTATGGAAGCTAATAACTTAATAAAAGTAGAAGTTTTCCCTCCTTATGAGAGAGGCTAGCAAAACTACAATAAAAATGATGAACAAAGCAGAGTGTGTGTGTGTGTGTGTGTGTGTGTGTGTGTGTGTGTGTGTGTGTGTGTTAGTGGGTGTTCTCACTGAATCAGTAATTAACCAAAATATTATAATATACATATAACAACAAAATCTAACAACAAAAATGAACAACTGTAAACATTTATTCTTTATTTCTTTATTCAGATATTGGATCAACCCAGCAGACCAGTTTTTTTCTAACAGCTGCCTTTGCTATTGTATATTGTCACAACTATTCAACAAAAATGTGAACTACAGGACAAAATATAGATGAGTAATCATAGCCAAATGGCATTGTGTATCAACTTCCTATTATATAAATATAAAACATCTTTGTCATTAATTCCATAAAATAATGCCCCTCAAGCATTTTAGTGAATGATTCATTACATACATAGTAAATATGGCATCTATACAGTTTGCGCTCTATTTATGTATGGCATTCTATTATTTTTATAATATAATGCCCTATACTTTGATATCTTAAAAGCTGTAAATTTCAAGTCTGAAGACATAACAAGCATCATTTTCTAATTACTTGAAAATGTTTAGAAAAAAGAAAACTTTTAATTCCACCATTCTTTAATAATGTACACACTCCCAATAGTACTGGCATGTAGTGGTTATATGCAACAAAACAATATCATTCAAAATTATGTTCAGTTCTCTACAGTAATAGTAATGTTAACATGCAGCACCACTGCAGACTGAGTATGTACTTGTCAAGTAACTGCAGTGTCTCTATAGTTTGTGTGTCACCCCCACAACTGGACCAGTAATCACAGAGTCTCAATCTTCACCACTAGCACCAGTGGGGAACATACATTGGGAGGATGACAGCTGCACACACAGTATTTCCAGATGCAACTCTGTGTAACAAGTGCAATTTCCCTTAAGAGCACAAAGAGACCACAGTCAGTCCGGGGCTGGTTTCTCTCTCTTTCTCCAGATCCCCAATAAGACTCCCCACTGGCACAGCTGCAGTGCTGAGTCCTAGCCAGGGTTCCAAGCCAAGTGCTCCAACACCCTCTCTATCCAAGGAATGCTCTGTGTCCCTGCCAAAGTAGCTGACACACACACACACACACACACACACACACACACACACACACACACACACACACACACACACACACACACGCACACATCTGGGAAAGGCTGGCACAGGTTTATTAGCTATGCGCCTTCTGCCCAAACTATAAAATAGTTATCACTGCCACTAGACCCCCTTATCAGCTATTTTAAGACCCTTAGAAAATGGTGTCAAATCTTACTGTGTAATGTTACTAGCAATACAAATGGTAGTTTGGCCAAGAGCAAGGCTATTAGGAGTGGACCACAGTGTCAACAAATAAATATGTCAGTACTTTCAGAACTTAAATATCCTTACAAAGATCAGCCACAATGAAAGTTTTAAATATATTTAATAATAAATAATAAAAGAACAAAACAATACTAAATATTATATATATATATATATATATATATATATATATATATATATATATATATAAATAAGAATACTTAAATAGCCTCCTATCCTCCATTAACTGGTCTTCACTCTTTTCACTGCCTCTTAATGATGCTGTCCTACACTTCAATTCAACTTTCTTAAATATTCTCAATACTCTTGCCCCTCAACTTTCTTAAATATTCTCAATACTCTTGCCCCTCTTCAAACAAGAGTTAAATCTCAAATCTCCCCTTGGCTTACCAACACCACTCATTCCTCAATCCATATCAGAGATCTTGCATGGAAAAATGGACCAAATCAAAATCTCCTTCAGACTTACAAAAATATAAAGAACTTAGAAACAAAACTAAAAAAAAAATGATAGTATCTGATGCAAGAAACTTCTACTCGCAATCCACCTCTAATCACAATAGTAACCCTAGGAACTTCTGGAAGTCAATTAACCACATATTACATCCAGGTAACCTACCATCTCCTAACCCTGATCCTAACCTGTCTCCCACTGAAATAGCGACCCAATTCATTTCCTTTTTCATCAACACCATCAGTAAATTAATGCCTTAGAGCGTCAGATCTCTTCCTAACTCCACCCTTGCTTCTAATTCTTCTAGCCCTCACTCTGAAAAACATCCCAGTCCCCAAAAAAACTAATTTTCTCTTCAACCTGTATCGACTGCCTATATCAAAAAACTTCTTCAGAACCTAAAGCCATATTCTCCAATTGATGACAACCTGCCACCATACTTCCTAAAAGTAGCCGCCTGTTCCATTGTGTACTCCATATCTATTCTGATAAATCACCTCCATATCTATTCTGATAAATCACTCACTGTCTGAATTTACTGTTCCATCTATCTGGAAAAAATGTTATACTATCCCTATCCATAAAGTAGGAACCTCTACAGAAATTTCCAATTTTAGGTCTATAGCTATTCTCTCTCCACTTTCAAAAATCATGGAAAAATGTGTCCATGCACAATTATTATGCCACCTGTTACTAGAAAACCTTTTAACACCTACTCAGCATGGTTTCTGACCAAACCAGAGTACTTCCACCATTCTCATTGCTTTTAACAATTCAGTTGCACAATCCAGAGACGATAAAAAAAAGTATCTCGCCTATTCCTTTACTTATCCAAGGCATTTGATACTGTGTCTCATCCTTTGCTCATTTAACAGAACTTAATCTGTCTCCATCCACTATCTCTTGGTTCAGCAGTTACCTGTGCAATTGGCAACAATCTGTTAGATGGCTTTCTACACTGTCCCCTTGTCTGCCAGTCACCACAGGTGTGCCCCAAGGCTCCATCTCAGGACCTCTTCTATTCAACATTTTTACTAACAATCTTTATAAATCCTGCCCCAACTCAACTCTCATCCAATATGTGGACAATTCTACAGTTATCACCTCCTCTGATTATTTCTCAGACCTGCTTTCCAAAATCCAGCAAACTTTCACAAATATTAAGACCTGGCTAACCAATAACCAGCTAAAACTCACTGCTAAGAAAACTAAACTACTTCTATTTCTGCCAAAATCACACTTTCATAACACCTCAGCCTTCACTATCACCCCATTAGACAACACCACCATCAATGTTGAATCACTTACCAAACCACTAGGGGCTAAAATAGTTCGACCTTCATATAAAGTACTGTATCAAAAATACTAACCAAAAGCTTGGCTTACTATACATTAACAAAAGATATCTCACACCACAGGTAAGAAGGTTACTCTCTCTTGCTTAGCTCCTATCTTGTCTCTTCTATGGCTCCCATATCCTCACTAACCTACAGGCAACACTACTGAATAAGATGGAAAATACATATCACAAAATAGCTAGATTTGCTGCCAACACTCAACCTAAATCCCATCACTAATTGCTTTGAAAACACTGAACTGGCTTGAGTTCCCCAATAAACTTTTTTTTCTATCAACTTGATATTATCCACTCTATCCACTACAAACCCTCCTTCTGCCCTAACATTTCCAACATTTTAAATTACTACCTCCTAACCAGAAAACATGGAAGCACCAACCAAAACCTCCTTGATATCTATAAACCTAAAAAATCAATTGGTGAAACCCTCTACAACTATCTTCCCCCTATCCACTGGACTAAGCTACCTTTAACAATCAGTTCTATTACACAGTGCCTCCCATTTAAAATTGTCCTAAAAGTCCACTTTACAAATACCTGGACTTGCTCCTGTACACACCACCGTGAACTTAATCATCTGACCATCTTTTCATACAGCCCCTTCTCAATTTGTATGTAAATCTCGCTACAGAAAACTCCTAATACCTTTTTCAGTCAGTTTCTCCACTACTCATATTTACCTCTCTCCCTTCTTTTCCCACTTATCTTACTCCCCTTTCTCAGATTTCACTTGATTCTAATTACTACTATTCTCCTCTCTTATCTATACATTAAAAAAATCTCAAATTTTTCCCTCTTTTATCCATAGACATAATTTTTCTATCACCTGCTCTCTCTTTCAACTTCCCCTCTGCTTTTGATTACTGATGTACATGCTTTTGCCTGTAAGAACTAAGATTTGATATACAATACCTCTATACTCTTTTCTTAAACTCTGAGTTAATTGTCATTACTTCCGCTCTGTATGTTGACGTCCTTATGTATTGGAGATATATGAAGGACTTTAACATTTGGTTTTATTACCTTTTTTGTAAATCACACCTTTAAACTCTCATGTTACAATTGTGAATCCAATCGTTATAATGCATGTTTATATTACCTTGTGTATACTGTACTGTTTGTTATAATGCATGTTTATATTACCTCATGTATACTGTACTGTTTGTATACATGTTTATGGTGTATGTAATACTTTCTTTCTTCTGCTTTTCTCCCTGGGCCTCTGCTGAAAAAGGGCACAAGCTGAATCAGACATTTCAAGTCAATAAATGTCAAATAAATAAATGAATAAATAAATGATATAGTTATAGTGACATCAGAGTTCAAAATCACAGGAAATATTTAAAACAACATTGCAGGACAGTCTCAAATAAATAAAGAAAATATTCCTGACTATATCTAAAAGAATTACTATAGCCTAGTACACTTACTTAATTAGAGCAGCAATGCAGATGTGGTGAGTGGATCTTGATGTTGTCTGGTCCAAGACAGAATATAGAATGCTGTGTCTCCCTCAGAGGGTTCTCAAACTAATATCTCAAATATTACTGCGGGAGTAGCTTGCAGAATGACATAATTTCTTGTTATCTGACTCTATCCCAGGTGAAAACTCCTACTGCCTGAATCTGACAGCATTTAGCATCTACTTATGAAAATAGAATGACATGGGCTTTTCCTCAGATATTTGGCAAATGATGGAAGCCATAAAATAATACACTTCCAAGACAAAACAGAAAGCTCCTTAGTTTTAGACATTGTGTCTTCTTGCTGCACTGAAACTGAAAGACAACCCCTGGGATTCATGAAGCTTGCACCATGTGCCAGAGTAGTGTCGGCGATCTAGTGCCAAATATGGCCGTCGAGCGATTCAGGTAAGAGCTGTTTCCACGTGCACTACCAGCGTATTCCAGAGCTGCGCAGTTCCCGGTGCATGTATGCTAATTACCCAATGCACAGTAGTGTAGCATGCACATGAAGATATATAGCGATTCGTGAACTTGTGCAGGCATAGCGTAAGCATGTAGAAATGTAAACCAAAAAAAAAAGGTTTACATTTTGTCAAACATAAAATCTGAGCCATGAAAGTGGCCAAACCTATGTATTATAATGTTTAATATATGCCAGTGGCTAAATATATAGCCAATGGCATAAAACAACATGCACAACCTATAGAAAATAACATTTAATGTCATGGCCACACCAACGCAAAGTAAAACTGCAGTGCATCGGTGCACAAACGGGATCACAAGGAAAATATATTTAGATGTCATAAAACTGTAATGTAACACAATTCATGATATCCCCATAATAGTCAATGCCACGCCTGCTACACCACAACCATGGTGCAAGGGTTGCTAAGGGTCTGTGACAGTGTTCCGTGCGGTAACTAAGAATTAGCAGTCAATGCCATGCAAATGAGTCAAGTAATACTGAATCGCATACACCCCACCGCATAAGGATGTACCACATGACATAGCGTTACAACACCGAGAAGTGGCCTGGAGGTAAACATGACATCAAGAGAGGGGCGCGCCATCGTAGCTGTCAGTACATTGGATCATTGCTAATCCTTGTTGCATGTTGTTAAGCAAAGCTGCAGGATAGGGGTGTGGATGTAGCCATAGCTTTGCTTTGCTGAGAGCACACAAGGTAATAGAAAGTTCATGTGAATGTAGATGAAAACACGCATGAAACCCAGTAAACGGCTGTGCGCGGCACGCACCACAGCTGAAACAGGAAGGATAAGGGAAGACAATAAGGAAATGCTGCAGCATGGTAATTGGAGTACAAATGAGTAATTAACACCTAGAAACTCACAGTGGGCCATAGACAACAGCTAACAAGGCTGTTAGCAGCTACCTGCAGAACAGGAAAGGGGAGGTGCAGCACAGCAAAGAAAAAAGATCTGTCATAGCAGATCTAAGCAATCTTGCAGTAGATCAGCTACATAACACATTTCCACACACAATCCTGGGTTGTGGAAGCACAAAACAAGAAAGGCAGCAGCTGGATGCATGCCTGATAATGGGAGGGGAATCAGGTTGAAAATAGACGTAAAGGGCACTAGATGAATCACAGCAGACAAGTGTAAGTCAACACCAAAGGCCCTACATTAGCAGTACCTGCTGTAAAACCAATAATTAGGATACCCTGCAGCTGGAATAGCACAACACACCCAATTACACCAGCATCATCCATTGCACAATAGCATAAGGTGTGAAAGCCCCACACACACACTTGTGTATTTGCAGACACTCTGCACCATTGGTGTACACAGACGGGGAACTTTTAATATGTATATGTTAGGGGCTGCCATAGCTTTGATTCACCAGCATGTGTTGGAGACTGACGGTGGTGTGGAGGATGATGCGGGCAACCATCTCAGGCACTGGAGGTGGAGACAAGTGTTCAGACCCAGGGTAACCTACCAGGAGCCACATGATCTGGAGATAGTAGAGCATTACAGAGTGGACAGGGACATCATACAGCAATTTGTTGAGCTGTAATGGCCACACCTCAGAGCTAGAAGTAACAGAGAAGAACCCATCCCAGTGGACACGAAGGTATGTGTAAGCTTGAGAATACTAGCCACAGGTACCTTCCAAAGGCCAACTGGGGATATCATGGGGATCTCACAGGTATCAACATCCAGGGTACTCCACCAGT
Organism: Protopterus annectens; assembly: GCF_019279795.1. NCBI lineage: Eukaryota > Metazoa > Chordata > Ceratodontiformes > Protopteridae > Protopterus > Protopterus annectens. The sequence goes on from NC_056746.1 coordinate 1,567,276,838, forward strand.
TCCTGGATGCCATGTTACCACATGCCAATGAACACGTATACTTCCCCCAAATGCAGGAGGAGTTGGCCAGCAATATGCATCTCTTACACCGTGTGGCAGACTACTCGGAGGTACTGGGTGCAATAGACTGCATGCACGTACACATCAAGTCACCACCTGGTGAGCAGAGTCGGCACTACATAAACCGCAAGGGATTCCCCTCCATGCCATGTTACTACATGCCAATGAACACATATACTTCCCCCGAATGCAGGAGGAGTTGGCCAGCAATATGTGTCTCTTACACCATATGGCAGACTACTCAGATGTACTGGGTGCAATAGACTGCATGCACATACACATCAAGTCACCACCAGGTGAGCAGAGTCGGCACTACATAAACCGCAAGGGATTCCCCTCCATCAACTGCCAGGTCATGTGCAATGCCCAGGGCATTATCATGGATGTGTGTGCTGGCAGCCCTGAAAGCTATCACGACTCCCACATCTGGCATACCTTACAACTGTATCAGGTATTTGCCAGGGGGCACATCCCATATGGCCACCTGGTGGAGGATGCTGGCTATGCACTGGAACTGTGGATGATGACTCCCATTAGAAATGCACACACAGCCATGCAAGAATGCCGTAATGAGGCACACGCAGAAACCAGAATCATCATAGAGCGCATGTTTTGGATGCTGAAATCACAGTTCCGTTGCTTGGACATATCTGGTGGAGCCTTGCAGTACTCTCCAGGAACGTGTGCCCACATCTTCATAGTATGTGCCATACTGCACAATATGATCCTGTAGAAACAGCTACAGCAGGGACAGAATGGTGAAGGCCCTCACAGCCCACCACCATTGCCAAGGGACCCACAGGCACAGGGGGACTCAGACCACGAACACCCTATGCTAGCCCCAGTAGGCAGACAGAGTTGTGCCCAGTATTCCCATGCCTTGGCAAAGAGGGAACCTATAGCACACACACTGGCAGTGTAGGCAACATGACACCCTTCTCCACCTGCACACACAGCAAACATGGATGGCACATACACACGACCACCTGTAAATTGTCATGTATAGGTAGTCTACTGTGTGCATCCTACATTGTAGCCCTCAACTATTGTACACACAACTGCCACTGGCACAAGGTAAGTTAATATCTGAAAAGTAAATTAAGCATGTGTCCATACTGTATGTACAGGTTCATAGATACATAGGTAGGTACATGCCCAACCGCCGAGACCACTCATATGCATAGGCAAAACATGTCTGCTGTCGCCACCCCATCGATCTGTCCCTCTGTGGAACAGAGCCACTTGCGGGATCCCTGGGGTGTAGCTGCTGTTCACTACCCACTCTGCAAGGATTTCCCGGAGTGTCAGTGAGGGGTTTTGTATAATGTAATCAGGGATATAGTCCCAAATAATGGGGAGTATCCCTGACAGGAATCTTCACAGATGTGTACATGTTACATAGTATACCTTAAACACAGCTTGCATTTATAGGTAGTTATACACAGAATAATAAACATGTGGAACACACAACCACTGAAATGTGCATTAACCACCCTTGCACTACCAGAACCTGCTCTGAGAGGTAAGATATCACTGCCAGGATTAGAATACGCAACCATGTACATTCATCACAATAGCATACCACTATGCTACCTGAGATGTACCAATGGCAGTCGTGTATACTGATAGGATAAAACACAAAAGGTAGAAATGTGTTGAAATAGGACAAACTGGCATGTACCCAATGAAAGGTTTATGTTTATATATATATATATATATATATATATATATATATATATATATATATATATATATATATATACACACACACATCATCATATATAGAGAGAGAGGGAGAGAGAGAGAGAGATATGTTGATATATCGGGATATACATATATATGTAGATATAGAGATGGGTTAACATCTACATAACCATGGCGGTACATATAAATGGGATACCTACCACATACAGATGCACGTAATCCCACAGCTTAAGGTCCGAAAGAACAAAGTACTGAAACACCAGATGCATGAGGTGTAATCTCACAATGTTAATGGACAGTTATTCAGTGCTTCTGGTGTTGCGGTTCAGGTAGGTTACTGTGTGTAAGTGTGTGTTCTGTGTGTGGTGTGTGTTCTTGGGGGACTGTAATGTGTGGTTGTGGGTTAGCTTTGTGCGTCTGTTTGCATGACCTAGGATGTAGAATATTAAAGTAGGGGGTGGTGTGGGGGGTGCAGACACTTACATGGGGGGTGTAGGGGGGCTTGGCCACCTGCTCATATGTAGTGTAGGATGGTTTGTTTGGATGTGTTGGATAGCAGTTTGTCTGTGTGTGCATGTGTGTGTTCCATGTTCGTGTTACCTTCGCAAGTTACTGTCGATGTTGGTAATGTGGGGTATGGGAGTCTGGTCCCGGTACTGTGTGCGTCGGAACACTGTGGCTTCGGGATTCCATAGGTCTCCCATATACAGCGGTTGAAGTGTTCATATATGTGTATAACATAAACCAATTACACATTCCGCCACTACCAACCTTTATGAACAAAGGATCTGGAGAGTATATGCATCTACACTATTACAAATATGTGCTATGGACATGAGCCAATGATAGTGTTACCACCTGTCCCACTTTGCGAGGGACACTCCTTCTTTGGACGGTAGTGTCCTGAGCAAATATATTAAATGTGGCAAATGTCCTGGGATTGTAGGACATAATTAAGTCCCATATGCACTGTAATAGTTGCATACAATAGTTATTTCTGTATCTAAAATACCTACATGTTACAGGAAACAGGATAAGCAACTAAACTACTACAAGAATAAGCTTATGGTTAGGCAAGAAAGGAAAGTTCTATCCTTTGTACTGACCGTGGGTTTGTGTCAGCCTGTAAAATCAGATGTGTGTCCCAAAAAGGTCCCACTATGGTTATATGAAATGGTGGCAACCCTAGCCAAAGAGGGTCAGTCACCAACACAACTACAATGACTGCAAATACCTGACAGAAATACACAGCTATCATGTAGCAACACGTTATTACATTCAGATGTATTGCCAAAGAGAATCAAGGACTAGCATCACCTGCATGCTATACAGGAACCACATAACAGTGCCTTAATGAATCAGCCTGCAATTACCATTGTATTAGTCCACAAAAGGATAGGTGTTCAAATATGGAAGGAACCCTCACGCACATAGCGATTATGTATAAAAGCAGTTCCTACAAACCTGCGTCTCCTTACACACCCACCAGCATCACCTCCACACCCTAAACATATTACAATACAAACTGTAATGACATCACAAATCATTCACACACTGTACAACATCTGCAGAAGCCTTAACATACCTTGTCAGGGACACACTAACATGACCCTATGTGAGATAGCTGCTGTTATACAATGGAACAGCTGCTAATGTAATAGGGTTGTGCTTACACTGGGATGTGTTAGCAATTAGTGAGTAACAGCACAGTATGCTACACTTGTACACCAAATCAAGGAGGATGCCTGGTGAGCACACTGTACACCACATAAAAGTTCATGCATAGCCATACAGCCTTGAGCTGGCCAAACATCCTTGCCAGACTTAAACATCTGCAGAAATATCAGGTACAAACAAACCCTGCATAAGTAGCACTGTTCCGAAATCTAACAGCTGTACTCACATGTAGAACTAAATCATCTAGCCATTACACACAGTCGACGGGAGTCATGAAGCTAATATATCTCTGTGTGTCTCCATATAGCTGTTGAAATATATCGCAATAACACATCTAGGCTATCTCCCTCGAAAGTAAGGCAAACGGACAACGCCCAAAAGGAGTACTCACTTATACACCACTGTTGACATGGTATCGGCTAATAGAGTAGCTGCACAGCTGATGTGCATCCAATTAACTACTTTGGAACAGCAATTGGTGGACAGGATACCACATGTTACCGATATGTAACTAGAAAAGGATGTGTTATCACACATTCAAACTATCCATATATACCAGCGGAAAGTTACAAAGAACATTGAAGCACAAACTGAAAAGGATTGAATCAACAGTTAACGACACCTCGGGTTACTAATAAGGTATGTAGAACAGTCAGTATGTCTGTGTAAGTAGTACTTTTCTGTAGTATTTAAAGTGCACGCAATCCATATAGTGGAAACAGTTATCTTGTAGTGATGTATTGTTGACCATAGCAACGCTTACAATATTTGTGTGTACTGCTGTAGGTCATATGGCAAACACTACATACACCACAAGGGATGCTTTATAAGGGCTTTGAACAGAAATACTCCTCACCAGCCGATGTCAGTGGCAGGGCTGGTCCAACACGTATGTGCTATAACAGGGGATAGTATATGTTGATATATTGTAACTGTAGCCATATGTATAGGTGTATTACAGAGAATAACATGTGGGAGGTTGGGCCACTGTGCAGGTATGATTTGCATTGTGGGATATTGTGCCAATAACTGTGTAATGTACAGTATTGTAGGCAGATATGTATGACAAGCTACATAGCATTACTGTAATGTTAGGCAAACATTAGTTATGTCAGTTGGCATTTACAATACACAATAACAGGATACATATGTCTTTAGTGAGCCAACAGTTTATCAGCATGATAGAAAAGTAAAACGGAAGAGCTATGTAACTATCCATGCACATAAGACATGTAATATGTGCAAAGGTAGGTACTAGGCTGTCTTACCAAGGGTATCTGTAAGCCTAGCTAGTGTGTGTTGGCTTTTGCCACCCCCATAGGTTGGCTCCCTGTGCCTCTGGACAGTAGAGCCAATAGTTCCCTGTGCCTCTGTCCAGCAGAGCCACTGCAGTGATCCCTGGGGTGCATGTTTGTCTCCCATCCACACGTCAAGGTTTCCTTTGAAGAGTGCTCATTAGGGGCCCTGCCTGATGTACATTGGAATAATGTTCCAAAGCATAGGGAGTGTCCAGGTCAGGAATCTATCCATCCAGCACGTCCTACTCATCGTTGCGGTTAAGTGTATATCCCTAGAGCATGTGGCTCTCAGGGGCTTCTGTTTAGGTGGATCATATCCAGCAATACAGGGTTGGACATGGGCCTTGTATGTCAAGCAGAGATCACCTGTGAGTATGTGATATGCAACTGAGTACAGCTGGAGTTTCGTAGGTTGGGCTGCATAGGTCATCTGTTTGAGGTCAGTAATCCTCTTGGTGTGGTACTGGTGTGGTTTTCCAAGCTGTTGCAGTTGTCTTGTAAGGTATATCCCAAATGGGGTGTTGTATCCTTTAATGGGTGTAATATGACATGTGTAGAGTCACAATGGCCCCTCTGATCTGGATGCGAACCCATTAGAGATTAGGGGGGGCCATGTAGAAGGATATTCTAACCACCTTGTCATTATGGGTATCGAAAGAGAGATTGCTATTTACTGGGGCTCCCGGATCCCATATTACCTTTTCTGTATGTAGGGGACTACCTCCTATGTGGTAGTCCACAGGTAATTAGTTAAATTCAAAGGGGATTTAGCTTGACGCCATGATATTAACACCAGGTATCCGTCTTAGTGCGAATCTTCCAGAGGGTGTCTGTAACAGCTGGGGAAACAATTATGTCCCCTAGTTTGCAGTCATCTGTAAGCCTTTTCAGCCAAAGTCCTCCTGTTCTTGTCTGTACATCAGAAATGTATATACTGAACATGAGGGGTACTGGGACTGAGCCCTGGGGGATGCCAGTTGTAACTGGTATACAGTCAGACCTAGGGTATGCAACTCACTGTGTGGGTTCTGTCCATGAGCCACTTTGCAAACTGTCACATGATGTAGGGGTTAATGTTCAGGCGGATAGGTATGTTGATAATACCAGAAGGAGGAATGGTGTTGAAAGCCTATGAGAGATCTAGGTAGGCTGTGTGGACCTCCTTACCCTCATCTAATGCCTTGATAACCGACTCTAAGAAGTCCACCAGGTTTAGGAGGCATGGTCCGGCCTTAATAATGCCAAACAGGGAGGGGTCAAAGGTTTGGAGGTACCCAATGTCTCTGTGACAGTGATCCATGATGTGCACCATAGCCTTGTAGACCAGGCTAGTCAGGCCTATAGGGAAATAAGTCCCATGGTCTGTTGTGGTGCCACCTTTGTGGAGTGGGATAACTGTTGCTGTGTGCCATTCAGGGGGCACTATACCTGATGTGAGGCTATTATTGAACATGGTGCATAGGTGGGGAGATAGTACAATCTGAAGTTCGTGTAAAATGCAGCCTGGGATGCTGTTTAGTCCCATGGATACTGTGATATTGCCTTTAGAGTGTGCAGCTTTAAGATGGATCTTCCAGGATGTTGCCAATATCAATTGTTTCTGTAATGTTCATGCCTTAGTGCTGTAACTCCGAGCAGATCTGGTTGTTAACATCGAGATATGTGACATAGCTATAGAATACTTTGTGGTTGTTGTTGGTATTAGTTGTGTTATAGTTTTCCTAGCTAGCTTTGGAGGATCTTATAAGGGATCTCACCTTCTTACTGAGGCTGGCTAGGGATTTCCTCCATGCATGGTATTGTACTCTGATTTGTAACAGTGTCTTCCTCCTGTAGTACAATATGTTTATGGCAGGGGACCACCAGATTGGTTTAGTTAATTATGAGTATAGCATCCAGGTTCTGTTTGGGATAGCACAAGCCATGCACTCCTGTAAGTGCTTATCAAGTGCATTTGTGTAGGATTCAGCAGTGGTAACAGTACTCTCCATCTGCATGGGTATCATGATGTCCACCATGTCTGTCTTAAGCATGTAGTTGGCCTTGTAGACATATTATACTGTGGTTCCCTTATTGGGGGTAGGTGCAGGATGTGGATATCAACGGTGTTCAGCACATGGTCTGATCAGACCAACGAGGAGTTGGCTTCACGTGTGGAGCACCAGTCACTCATGTTGGTAATGACTAGGTCTAGGATATTGTTGCCTCTGGTGGGTGTGTCGATATGCTGAGTCAGGGCATTGGTAATTATGAATTCCAGAAACCATTGAGCTAATGTGTTGGTACACGAGTAGTTTTCCCAGTTAATGGTGGGGTAGATTCAGTGAGACTTATGTGATGAGTGTGGTGTTGTGCGAATGTGTACCTTCTCCACATGACAGTCAGGGTCAGGCTTGGTTGGAGAGATATTTACCGCCAGTTTCGCTAGATGAGTGCATCTCTCACAGGTTGTAGTGTTGGGTGGTAGGCGAAGAGGCTTGTCTGTGTACATGAGGCAATGTGTACATTGCCTCAAGATGTCCAGATTCATCAGATAGACAGGTGAGAACACTGGCAGTTGACTCTTGGACATACCCAAATATAGAACTACATTCACCTAGATAAGTGAAGAAAGTGAGTACAAGATCTACATTACTCTATGCAAGTGAGAATAGTATGTACAAAACCTGTTCACCCTTACCTGTAGGTAATGAGGAAGACTGACTGCTATAGTAATTATTAGCTTATGTAGTGTTTACAAGTCCTGAACAAGTGCTTAGCATGAATAAGCAATCCAGATAGGGTCTTGGATAATATAAACACACAACCCCCTCCCCCCAACAGGTACGCAAGCATATATCCATGTATACCACAGGGCCCCTGTATCCACAACTATGAGGTACAAGCTGCACTCAGTCTGCATGGGACCTGCCCACATCACAGGTTGTATCATACACATATGGAAAAACAAGATGCTCTCCATGTACACATCACGTAAAACATAGCTCCATGTCAGGTTGTGTACACACTGAATGGTGCACACCAACAGGTATCACAACCCACAAAAGGGGAGACACCACTGATAATGGGAAGGACTTCACTACTACCCTGCTGAGTCTGGTCTAGAAGGCCATGAACCCTGATCACTTAAGTGATGTCAGTAGTGCAGATGTAGATGACAGTATGGTTGATGTCACACTGCATATCATAACCTTGCCAGGTCATAGGACATCATCGCCCATACTGTGTACCACCTACACTCTGTATATGAGATGTACATTTCTATGTCACAGGAGTGTTTTGCAACAGGAATGCTGGCAAAACTAACAGTACAGAAGGTGTCTGAATAATACGTGATCATCACACCAGTGGCAGCTACAGTATGTCAGGGTTAATAAATTTTATTCCCCCTCATTGTAGTCCATACCTCACAGACAAACAGAAGGCATCTGCCTATTGAGGTTTGCGAATGATTATGACCTAGGAGCAATAGCTGGCTTGCATCATCTCCCCTATGTTAATAACCCTGTACCCATGAACTACCACCTAGGCAGCAGTCAACATAATGGACACTTTTGTGTGTGAGGGATGCAGCTTGGCAGTTGTCTTTCCTGTGATAGCTACGTCACCACACCTGTCAAGTAGTCATATGTGGCAACCCTAATAATGATGATAGGGTGCCATTCATGAATATAGAGATCATTGTCCAGCCATACAGAACATTCAAGTGACCCATATCAGATCACATATTTCCTTTAAGGGGTATTGGCCATGTGCATATGGCCTACACCAGCCTTCCCATTCCCCATTTCCACTATGTAGCATGATGCATACCCTGAATAAATCCATGTCCAACCCAGTGATGTTGGATATGCTACATGTACTCATCCTGATCTCGAATACATACTTCATGGACATCCACCTACCACATGCTGGACAGATCCTTGTCCCATACACTTGACATAGTCCTGCCATACTATGCATTCCTGTCCATCTAAGCTGCACATCGCTCCCCTCTCAGATATGGTGTGATGACCGCATGGTTATGCATGGTATATGTATCATTAACCCTGTGGATCAGTAATGTGGCACTGCTCCACCTGGCCCCACAGACCCACCTGTCGGCTACTGCCAGGTAACCTTTCATCTTAGATTCATACATGGCCCATGGCATATAGCCCACTAGTTGACTTTGACTGTACATGCTATAGTTGTTATCCATCCCTGCAAATACCATCTGGCTAGCCAGTGTCTCATGTATATCACATGTGCAACACAGGTGATACATGGCAGGATGTTGAATCACTGTACAGTGCCGTGTAGATGTATATGGCAGAACACATACATGTAAAACCTTATGTGAGCATGTCTGCAGGGTCACAGGTCATGTCTTTTAAGTCAGTGTAAGTCCTTATATTTGACATATACAATGCATCAAGGTCGACTGCATTAATGTGGACACATCCAGCCATGTGCTGATAGGTAGGAACACGAGTACAGGCAAGCAGACATGCCCACATCAAGACAGCAACCACATGGAGTATGAACAATGTAATCAGGTGACACACACACACACACACACACACACACACACACACACACACACACACACACACACACACACACATATGATGATAATATCCACTCAACACTAAGTGTCATGTGTGTGACACAAACACGTCAGTGTCATGTAGGTTTGCAAATACAACTATTTAAACTGAATTAATGCGATGCACATGTATGTTCAGCTGTAGCTCTGTATGTCTCTATGAGTTACTGTGAACTGTCTCCATCATTATGTCTTCCAGGTATGCTGCATGCGAGGCTTCCCCCATTTACACACTTGGAGGATGAGACCCTCATCCCATACCTACTCGACAATCACGATATCATGTTCAGCCATGTGCCACAGGATGCACAGCAGCGGGATGCCCTGCGGATGGAACTTCGCAGGAGGGTTAATGATGTGGGTGGCCACACATACCAGCAGGTGCACAAACACTGTACAGACCTCATTAGATGGGTGAAACAGCATGCAAATGCAATCACCAGGGAACAAGGTGCAACAGGTGGTGGACCACCAACCCACTCACACGTACCGAGGAGCTAATGGCCAACCTGGGGACACCTGCAGAACCACATCCACAAGCCTTAGCTGATATTGAGGAGGTGGTTGCCTCTCAATCACTGAGCCTGGAGTTGCCTGGTAAGTCAGTACTGCACCTATAACAACTATATTCCATATAGTTGCATGTATCACTGTACAATATGTAATGTAACATCATATGCAAGGCATGTATACACACATGCCACATACTATAATATGCTACTCTGTGTATGCACATGTGCATACACCATAGTATAGTCTAATGTACTGGTGTATGTGTTATGCACATTGCACCATGTAGCCTTTATATAGGGGTGGATTATGCTCATACTGCTGTGTTACTCCTATTTAGGTACCTCTGGTGTTCCACTGCAACAGCAGCCCGTTGCAGGTGAGAGTGTTATTATTTATCAGGAACCGTAATGCACAAATCTATCTGCCATGTGGCCATTCACAACATGTACGCATAATGTATGGTCCTGTCACAACATACAGGTCAGACCTGCAATGCATCACAATGACTACCCATGTGCAACACTTGCAAACTATGTGAATCATTTCACCGACATGAATCCTCACAAACGTTGTTGCCAGATGTGTTGACAGCTGTGCTTACAATGGTGGAGGTGCTGTTCACTTTAGGGACGTACTACAGATCTGTTCTACACACGTGGTGAATACAAACAGTACTACAGAGTGGGCTGGAGAATGGCCAGCACACAGGTTTCACCGGTGTGGATCATAGCCCTGCTCTGAATGTCTTGACATGTCCCTGACATCTATTGGCCTGGCTTCTACACTGCCTACCTAACCTGAAAACATATCCCACATACCATCCTTTATCTGCATAACCATGTTGTCAGTGGAGCATATATGTCATATGGGACATCACAGACATGTGAAATAGATGCCCATCACAATAATTTGGACAACACATGTACACACATGGCCATGGAGGATGGCCAGACACATGGAGCAACACACACAGTAGATGTGTTGTGCATGTGTGTACAACCTGCCGTACAATGGCTACACATGGTTCAATCGTGGCCTTTGTATAATGGTCATAATGTAGATGTGGAACACTAGACATCCTACAGGCCTGTGCACATCTTGTGTAGGCGTAACATCAATCCACCACATAAGATGTGTTGAACATCTTGAGGGTGTTGCAACATGACAGTAGCTACCTGTACAGTATCCACATCAGGCCACAGATACAGTACATTCCCGTTGCTGGTGTTGGACATAAATGCCATACTAGCTCCTCATGTGTGTGTGTGTGTGTGTGTGTGTGTGTGTGTGTGTGTGTGTGTGTGTGTGTGTGTGTGTGTGTGTGTGCCTGTGTGTGTGGTACACAGATGTCATGTGGGACATAGTGTACCGACGAGTTTGCCATGTCTGTCCACAGTTGCCAGGCTGCAGCAATATGGTTGCAGATGTGCAGGGGTGTCATCCGTATACTCCAGTGACCTGTGTCACAACTTCCACATTATGGTTTAGTGTGTATACACCTCAGTGACGTGGGTCACATTCCACAGTGTATATATATATATATATATATATATATATATATATATATATATGTATATATATATTGTATCTGAACACAGTCATGGCTATGAACCCTGTCTGTAACTCGCACTGTATAGCACTAGAGGCACCTCATGATTCCCTGCAATGGCCATGCACATCAGCTAAATTTACAGTATATCTGTAGGGCGGACAGACAACACTGAATTGGTACACCATTGCCCCACTGTATATTTGACAGGACACCATTGTGTTAAAAACATGTATGCATGTCATTGCACATGTCAGCAGATCACGTCATACTACATGTGATTATCAAGGTCATATGCCACACATCAGGCAGGTGTACTGTTAACCTGTGCTGGTCCACATGGTATAACACAGGGATGTATGCTATCCACTACTATGATTGTGTAATTTGCATGCCATCTGCCATGACACATGCATGCTGTTGTGTGTAACCTAGGAATGCATGATAACTACCACTATTATTGTCTGCACTGCATGCCATCTGCCATATCACATGCATGTTGCATGCCTTCTGTCACATCACGTGTGTGTATATGTGAGTGTGTCTGTTGTATAGATTGTAATGTATATTCTTGTTTGCCCTCACAGGTGATGTAGGTGCATTGCCCTCCTGCAGTACATCTGATGTTAGTGTCCCCACAGACTCTAGCAGTGATGATGAACATATGATTGGGACACAGGCAGAGTTGTCAGGGGCTGAAACTGTGCCATTGGTTGCCATTCCATCTATATCCACCTCATCCCCACAAACAGATCCCATACCTGCACATACCCCATCACCAGTGGCCATAGAGGAAGGACAGTTGGCACATGGTAGCTTGGAACAGGAAAGTGTGGGGGCTATGGAAGGTGTGCCTGCACACCATGGTGTCAGCCAAACTACTGGTGGTGCCCTACACAGGCACGTGGCCAGTGCTGCTCATAGGAGGACCTCTGGCCAACATGCTCCTGCATGACAGAGCACAGCAGCAGGTGTCACCAGATGCATGTTTCAGGCCGTAATGGAGGCACAGGCATGTGCTGAATGGTGCAACAGAGAAGATCAGAGGCTACAGAGGGCTGTTGTCCGTTCTTTAAACAACAGCATCCAGGCAATGGTAAATGCTCAACAGCAGATTGCTGATGCTTTGGATAGATGGTTGGGTGACATGGTTGGATTCCTTGACTGTGGCATGACAATCCGTGAGCCTGAGCTGTCTGTGTTGGAACATCTGGTAGGAGTGAGGCATCGGGCACATGGACGTAGGCCTGCTACATCATCTGTGTCAAGTCTACGTGTATGAGCTACCTCACATGCCCGCTCCCATAGTGGCGGTAGCAACAGCAGTGCATCTGGTGCTGTGCTGTCCACACCATGACACAACAGGCCATGTGCACGTGGTCCAGGATGGTTCCCAACAGGGACACTGTTCCAGTGGACAAGTGACATCAGACAGTACCCAATCTGCACCTCTGTCTGGCAGTGCCCGTGCAACCCCTGGCAGGCACAGGTTACATGTCCATGGCCGGACACCATAAACTGTAAAACCTCACCTGTACAGTCTGCAGCTGTCAATAATACCCCTTGTGTAGGCCAGGCACATGGGAGAACTGTGTGCATACATGCACGCACACAATGGACACATATGTAGGGCACCGCAACACACACATGCTTAACATCCACGCACACCCAATTAGATCAAAGGCCCAAACCCGCACACATGATGTCATCCAATGGTGCAGCCTAGGCCTCTGGCAAACATTAACACCCTGTGCATATGATGATGCCTGTGCCACATCCCTGACATCCACACCATCGGTGCAGGGACATGCTCATATGGTCTGATGCACAGGGTGAGCAGACTGGGATGATATGCGTAGTTTACAAATGTCGAGGACTGTTGACAGGCAGCAGATATACCATGTAGTACATGTGTACAATACTGTTAACAGTATGTGTCTTGTGTAACAACAGTAAATGCATGTTGGTCATGCTGTTCTGCTGTCCTTCTTCAGGTCTAATTGCACATGCCGGTGGATGTCAGTGTTTACAGTTAAGTGTCCCATATGTCAATGTGGACTACTCACAGGTATGTATGAATATACCAGCATGCACTGTGTAGCTGCTACATACCAGTGAGCATGTCCCATGTTACAAACACATCTACTGTTCCAAGAACATGATAGCTATGTATTAAGCTACTGTGGTCACAGACATGACATCCATAAAAGGTGACATCACAGGTACAGTTACATGGAGTGGTGAGATAAGAGAGTGGTCTAGCTGATTACAAGGGTAGAGGCCAGTGGGAAGTGTGATGCCTCAATGGGAATCAGTAATACACACTCCCATGACAGGATACCAACACACAACTGCACCCACACACTCGGCTATTGACACACATGTATTCAGTGACACTGTAACACACACATGGCTTCACTGACACAGTAACACACACTCGCACACATTTGCTACTGGTGGGATGAGGACCCCTGCCTATGTGCAAATCATCATTACAGTACTGTGCACCTACATAACGCGCCACAGAGAATATACAAGTACAGGTAGTCAGTGCGGCCTACGATCGGGGACATCAACACAGATAGTAGAATGCATTGCCTGGATGGTGGGGATGGGGTCTTAGTTCAGTATGGTAACATACATCCTCAGCCCAGGGACCAGTCAGCCCTACATACACACACACTGTGTTGTCCAGTAATTAATACACCTATGTCATGCACATACAGATACCTCACATGTGTGAGATACACGCCCTTGCCTATGTCCTGCTTTCTACATTGCAGTCTGTACAGATGTGTACACTAGTGTACAGGAGAGTTAGTAACTACTGAGATGAATTCCCCACAATACGTGACATATATGGACACACACGCAACCACACATGTCAGTATTGTGAATCTCAGACCTGCCTAGCTCATGTTATGTATGTCAGAAGTACAGCAGTATTGCATGCATTACAAACTGTACGGACACTTCCTATGCCAACATTGCTGATATATGCACTAGCAATATCATATCTATTAACAGGTGTCAAGTGATTTACCTTCGCTGTCACCCTGACCGCTGTCTAAGTTGTGTGTTATGTCCTTTAATTAACTAAACCATTGCTTACCGGTTTACACAGGGTATTGTAGGACTGCTTGTGACACACCTGTGAGCTGCCCACAGCAAACATCTGTCTGCAAAGATGCCCCAACACATCTGTCCATTCCTGTGGTACATCTTTCTGTACATTCAGCATATCACCATATACAGTTGGCAATGTTGAGGCTGCATTGCAGCTGCATGATGTACTAGGATACACACCACCTGCATACATCAGCAACTGCACACGCATGTTATCTGAATGCACAACACTACGTGTACAGGTGTGTAGGTCCTACAATCCTGACATTTGGTCATGTTTGTAGGCGTTGCAATTGGTGGATGTGTGTAATGATGTACATGACACATGGACTGTAGTATGATATGATGGGTGACCAGTACAGAGGGGATGTTACCTCTGTCAACATTGATATCACACCTTATGTACTGTTAGCATTCAGCAGCCATGGACCTACATTACATGTGCATGTGTGTAATGGCTGTAGCCACCTGTTTGCACAAAGGACCACAACAGCTATGCTATTTACAGGTATGTTATGAGTGTGACATGTACATACTCAAGGCAGGTACATGTATGTCATATCCATACATGAGGGTGTGTACTGGTGTACAGGAACAGACAACTGCTAATAGTGGAAAGAACCAAGGGCCCCTGGTATGTGCACAGCTGACCTGGTCACAGACAGTGGTATCATTGAATTGCACAACACATGATGCAACTGTGTCAGTACATGTGTACTCTCTACAGTTGATGTAGAGCTTAGTGCAGTACACAGGTCAAGGGTCACATGGTGGTGTACTCTTCTATGCCATACAACATGTATGGTTGCGTGTTGGTGGTCCGAGGGCATGGTGGTGTCTGCAGTTTACATCCTAGAATGCAGCATGTGACACTATGTCCTACACATGGCTCATCTGTGATGCCTTTCATGGAGGGGCCTATCAGTACATGTGAGTGGCCTTTATGTATGTAGGTACACCACCTGGAGTGGTCCGTACCTGTGTTATGGCCCACATGTCTGGTTCTGAGGTATATGGTGGTAGTGCTAGGTTCTGAGGTATATGGTGGTAGCACTATTGTGCACTACAGGGGCATCAGCCAGGTGTTCCTCACTGCACAGATGTCAGTACTCCCCATTGTTGGATCTACAGTGACCAGCTGTGAATATGGACACATCTAGCACTGGTTAGCATAAGAAAACAATGCAGTTGTCCTGTAGGTGTATGGGAGTTAACCTGTGTTTAGGACATTTTTCTTGGAATGGCACTGTGTGGGTGGATGTGACTTGGGTAATATCCACACTCCCTTGTATCATGGATGCATGTGATATGTGACAAAGGCCTGCCTGTTGTCAGCCATGTCATCCCAGAATGTTAGCTGATGTTGTGTAAAAGACCGGTGTCAAATATATGTAAAGCAGCATTCCCGCTAACAATGACAACTACTAACACCAGAGCCCATTACAATGTGTTCTTTACGTCTACCTGTAATAGCATGGCCACTGCGGCCCTCTGTGTTTAGCATCAGAGTGCATCCCAGTCATCCCTGTGCTATTAGGAGTATGAGCTTGCCCAGTATATCCTTGTGTAGATGGACACATAGTGCATTCTGACCAGCCCTGTGCTACTAAGTGTGTGAGCATGCTCAGTGACATCTTGTGTCAGTTATGTGCCTCTGTGTATGGGCATGGCCATTGTAATCCTGTATAGTGGTAGTAGTCATCCATTCCACAGATGGACATACTGTAGGTCAGGATGGATACCTACTTTAAACACACAGGTTCACAGGTATGTACATCTTAAATGCCAGCATCCCTGTTGATGTCCGCATTCCCAGACGGTCATAATGACAGCCTTGACATGTGTAGTCTGCGTGGCGTGATTCGTAAGTATGTAGTATTGTAATAGTAATCTGTAAATAGGCAGGTGTTACACACACACACACGCCAGTGGCAGGTACGGGTGTGTGTGTGTGTGTGTGTGTGTGTGTGTGTGTGTGTGTGTGTGTGTGTGTGTCCATTTGCCTGAGGACTGAGTAATGCTTTTATACTGCTCACGCTCCATACATTTCTTATACCCACCGTTATCAAGGCCGATGATGTCACCCATCTACAAATACACCTCTGGGAGTGCTGTGTCCCAGTAATCTCGGTAGCGTGCTCTGTAATGCTGTAGTGTAGTAAAGTAGTTAGGTCGGTGTTCTAATCCCAGACATGCCAAATGCCAACTGTGTGTGTGTGTGTGTGTGTGTGTGTGTGTGTGTGTGTGTGTGTGTGTGTGTGTGTGTGTCTGCCTGCATGAGACAAGTTCAGTGCTTTGTAGTATTTGCCATAGCGTGTGCCCTAAACGTGGGTTGATGCAGTGTGATATGGTAGGGGGTTGTATACAGGACATGGCAAGTGTGTGTTTGTCTGTCGGAGCCTGTGTACAGGTGGCTGTGATTGTCTTACCATTGGACATGCTTGGGAGCGGGTTTTGTAGTTTTCCTATATAGTTATCCGTCTTATGACACATTGGCCACCTCACGAGGAGTACAGCTGTCAGTTAGCCATGGCGCTGTGTTGGCAAGCCATACCCATACATCTGGCATAAGGGCTGGTGAACTAAGTATGCAGCCCTACTAGTACCTGGTGTATGTCCCACACCCATGTGCCATGCACATACAACCTTGCCTAGGATATCCCACTATGTTGCTAGTAGCATGCACATTGAGGACAGATAGTAGGCATGGTGTGACCACATTGGCCTGCAGAGGATATGGAACCCTGTACAGTGGTACAATAGGCACATATATGCAGACATTGTGCCTTCACTATATTCCACACTGAATGGTGCAACATATATGGTGCCATCATATGTGATCCACTAAGGCCAGACAATTTTTTACACATGTGCCCTGTATTGACCCACGCCACTGACACCACGGAATACCTGTCCATTCTATCCATGCAGGTGCAGGGCCGATCTGCTCACTATAAGTAGGTTTTGCCACACCAGGCCAGTATTGGCATATCGGGGTATATCAGGCTGTGTACACTGCATGTGTCTGCCAAACCAGGTACACCTGTACATGTCACTGTAAAGTATTGTGGGACATGCACATCCCAGGCAATGTCCATGTGAAGGACTATCAAACACAGACATGGCATGCATTCCAAATCTATGGCCCTACACATTGGTAACCAGGATGTCAGACCAGATAATGCAGCACCCATCTGTGTGGGACATTGCATACTCTACACCCCTGCACTGTGCACCATTGTCGGGTGATGCAATGGCAAGGATTACCCCTCACCCAGCCTTGTACAGCCATCTTGCACAGCCAAACACTACACATCCATGGAACAATGCATACCTGCATGACAGTACTGGCACCCTGTGTCTGCGTGTGGGTTGTGATGCTCCCAACCACAGTCACTCCCAGTATAAACCTCGATGGCATACCAACAGTTGTCAAGCACTTTCACATGCTCTAACCCATAGAACTTCCAGATATACCCTGTGGTGCATGTGGTCCTGGGCATTACTGCGGTATGGCAAACTAAGTAGTTACATTGTGTATTTGCCGCCCTGGCAAAGGTGTCAATGCATGTCCATTAGAGTGTAGTTGTGGTGACAATGGCATCCATTTACGTGGACTGACATGTGTGCCACATCTAATGTATGTCTTCTATATCTGTTGCAGATGGCACTCACTCACCTACACACATGTTCTTACAGCATTGCAACATGTCACCTCTGTGGCACATGTAGTAACGTCATGCACATGTAATAGTAATGAGTAGTCAGAGGTTTGCCCCTGTACTATTCAGCATGTGACAGATGATGCTTATGGTTAAGTATCCAAGCCCTTCTCTGGTGTACATTGCCTGTCCCGCACACACACAGTCTGGTGGATGTGAAGGTGTACACCTGCACAGCAGCAGCATGTGTACTGTAACAGATGGAAATGGTCAGTTGATGGCCTCTGCACCTATTGCAGTCCTTCTCTAGCTGATTGCATGTGGTACAGCTGTGATGGTGTTCCCATAGTCATCTGCATGATAAACACAGTACACTATCTAGGGAAACATGTTATTATCTGGCCATGACAAGTCGCTGTGAGTGGTACCTGGATGTGGTGCTCTGACACATCATTGCAGATGATATCTGGATATACCTCAATCATTTTCCACAGTGGAAAATGGCCTAATGACAAGAGGGTGATCTGCCACACAACTGCAGCATGTAAGTGTAGCCATGCTGTATTGAGACTACTGCCTGTTTAACATGTGCGTGATAATGGCTATTCTGCATGTTAAAATACAGACATGACAGTACTCTGTTCATGAGGGAACCCCATCTGTAGGGCCATCTGTGAACAGGTCAGTGTGTGCAACCGTTTGTTTCCTGTGTTACACACTGAACACACTTCTGTGCACAGCAGAAGCATGGTGTGGGGATTGCAGACAGTAGATGATGATAGGGATGTATTACTGCCATCGCATCCCTGATTAGACATGTGTCACATGAGACAGTGGTATGACTGACACTGTGTGGGATTCCTAGTGACAAGCCAATGATGGGCAACTGTTCATAGCTGCGGTCACATGTCTACTACACATTGTACAGTTGCCATGCGGTATATATGCATGTGTTGTGCTCCCTCTGCAAATGTACACCATCTGTTGTGTTGGGTTGCTGGTGATATCTATGTATACGGTCATAGATAATCCTGTATGCTGTTGTCTATCACTAAGCCATATATGAGTTTAAAACACAACACCATAGGCTGAATGAGTTGGTAGGTCCCGGCAGATCCTCCTGTCCCACTTCAGCTGACCATGGCACCGGGCACTAGCACATCTGGGGCCCAGCCATTAACATCAACCTCTGTTGGCTCTGCACCACCTTCTGGTGGTACCACCACTGAGGATGGAGCATGTCCCCCTTGGGAACTGGACCAGACAGGTACATATCTGCTGTTGTGCGGTCCCGGACATGTTGCGTAGGCGGCTTCCTAAGGGGTTACAAAGCCAGATACGCCAGTTCAAGGGTGGAGTGTCACATTTACAGGGTGATGCTGCCCCTCCTGGACAGCCCCCAAGCACTGCCTCATTTGAAGCTGTGTAGGTGCAGTGGCAGTTGCCCATGGCTGGGAAACCTCCATCCCACTGTTCCCATGGTCTTTTGAATGCCGAAGACCCACCCCTATCCAGGGTGTATCTCCCCCACATGTGTCATATACCAGCCCTGTATGCTGTCATTTTGTGCTCCTACCTATTCTCCACGGCCATACCTACACTCCTTTCCCAACATCTGATCCTCACCTACGGGCACATAAAGCCATTCGGCTCCTAGGATAACATCTGCCCTATACATAGCTATCCATTACACACACGTGCCCACTGGACACATTAAACCCTTGTAATATGCATCATAACATACTACTGTTATCCTCACCACTGTCCCTCAGGCGCATGGTCCTGGTATGCACATCACTCCTACATGGTCCAGGTACACATGAGGAGGATTACCCCATTGTACACAAAACACTACAGGTCCTTCTATGGTTACTCCATTTACCTTTATCATGATGATGATGTTGCACACAGCACATTGCAGGAGTACTGTTCACACATAATGATTGGACAGGTACTGTTGTGTTAATGTACATTATATGCACAGAGTGATGTACATCTATTTGCGTGTATGACTAACACGTCTGTCTGAGGGAGTCTTGTGATCACATAGAGCAACACCACTACATAATACAGGCTTTGCAGGTGTTTCCCGTTTTATTCGTTTGTAATGCTTTCTTGCCACATGGTATGTCCTTGATACATCTCTATATATGTATGAACCTATATGCTGGACATAAACATTCACATGTACATCTACATGATGGGATACATTCCTATACTGTTGAATGACTGCGCTGTATGATATCCTCTGGTTACAGCCTCTTACACTCGATTAACCTCTACGTTGCTTAACCAATGCAATACTTGCATACTGGTAGCCAAACACGCTTACACCTGCTCGATCCCGCACTTGCTAATGTACCGGCATTGGTGCTTGCATCTGTCACTCACACCCCTGGGTGTGAGCGAGGACCACAATATTACCTTGTGATGCCTATTACATCATACTACATGACTCCAGTATTGGGACTGGTCACCCATTAGGCGACGGCATCGCGTTTGACTGTACAGAATCAGCAGCTTGTCCAGTGACACAATCCTATTTATGTGTACCTCATACAATGTGCTCCCACCTTGTGATGCCTATTACATCGGAATACATGAATACAGTATCGGAAATGGCTGCCAATTAGGTGACGGAATGGTGTTTGACTGTACGGAATCAGTGGCCTGTCCGGAGAATCATTCATATTCATGTGTTCCTCTTAGGCATACCTTGTAATGCCTATCACATCGGACTACATGACTACAGTCATAGCCAGCCTTAGGCATAGGCCAACTAAGTGGCTGCCTATGGCGCCGCTTTAGTGGGGGCACTTTACCAGTATTTATTTGGTGTAAGTAGACCAGGATGGGGGCACAGGGTGGTGTGGTGGGGTGTGCCATTGTGCCTTCTGCCTAGGGCACCAATTGACCTAAGGCCACTCATGACTACAGTATCGGGAATGGCTGCCCATTAGGCAACCGCATGGCATTCAACTGTACGGAATCAGCGGCCTGTCCGGTGAATCATTCATAATTGTGTGTTCCTCTTACAGTCTGCTCCTGCCTTGTAATGCCTATCACATCGGACTACATGACTACAGTATTGGGAATGGCTGCCCATTAGGCAACGGCATGGTGTTCAACTGTACGGAATCAGTGGCCTGTCCAGTGAATTAATCATATTTGTGTGTTCCGCATACACTCTGCTCCCATCTGGCTGATACATGGGAACCAAGACCCTGCATTACAAATGAGTAGTTGGGTTGTGGTAGCCACTTCCTTCAGATGGGTCATGCTACCGCATACCTATTATAGGTTTGCCACCTTCTCAATTGACCAAGGTAGGACTTTAGGGTTACCACCTGTCCCACTTTGCAAGGGACAGTGTGAAAATAATCAAGACATAGCACATGTCCAGATTACAGGACATTATTATATTCTACATTTCATTAATAATTGCATACAACAGTTATTTTATATATGACACTTCTATATGTTATGTGAAGTAGCATAAGCAATTCAAATGCAATTAGATTAAGCTTTTATTTGTGCAAATAAGTGTAATCATGTACTATGCACGGCTGTAGGTATGTTTAGTCCTGGAATGTCTGACATTTCTACAGAACATGTCCTACTCTGGCCATTTGGAAAGGTGGCAACCCTATAGGACCTGTATGTAGAGACGTCAGACTTTGCAGGGAAACACACCCACAGCCAGTAGAAAGGGGTGTACTTCACTGTTTTGCCTAAATAAAAGGTTACTCTTGTAGCATTATAGTTGCTTATACTGTTACCTATAACATTTAGGTGTTTCAGAGGAACATAATTGTTTTATGCTACTACTACAGACAATATAGGTAGTCTTTGCCCTAAATCACAGGACATTTGCCTTAATTACAGTTATTATGCAGGACACAACTGCCCACAGGGGAGTGTCCCTCTCAAAGGTGGACAGGTGGTAACCCCAAACCTATTATTCTATCAACTTTCTAAAGTAGTCGGCGGAACATGCGCTTTCTCTCACTATTAGACCTCTCATATGAATGGGGAAGAATAAACACTGAATCAGGGACATTGCATAACGATCTCAGGGACACATTTAGAAGGTTGGTGCTATTAACCTGACACATTGATGGAAACAGAGCACATATGTATTCATACACATTGTCTGAGGTGCATGCAGTTTATGACTCTTACATGTTGTCATTATTCATTATGTGTATTCCGCCATCTTTCCTCCTAATATCACTAGTTTTAGGATGGTTTAGTTGGAACTGTGTTAAGATTCTGATTTGTAATTACGGGCATCCCTGGTAATCGGGGACAGTTCAATGATATGGTCCCTATGTATTCCCCCAATAGTTTACGGACTGTCCAGATGATGTGCTCTTACAGTTTGGGAGGTATGGGCGTCTGCTATACCCACATCGGAATATTACTTACACCCACGGGGTGGTCCTAATATGTGTCTGCCAGCCAACACCTGCATGCCTAGCCCCAAAATTGCATACCCATAGTTCCCCCACCTGCCACTATTCTACAGCACTCATCCTTACTGTGGTCGCAGGTGGACGCAGGTGGGGTATGAACACACCCCTACCCACTGCCCACTCTCCCTGTGTTGGGACACATGTCATACGTTGTGTCAACCCATGTGTTATCAGGCATGCACAACCTACTGTTCCGTGTACAGCTATATCCTGGTCATAATTGTGTTCCCCCATTGACTGAAGGTACCAAATTTTTGGTGTCCCACAAGGGACGTCGCTGTCCATGTTTAAAGTGTAGACCTTGAAGATCTCTCCCACTGGTAGTTTCCTGCCGGTGGTCTGGGAAGCAGTGTTGTATTTACCTTTATTGCATGTCTGTATGTCTCATCGGCCTAGCTGGGGGGGGGGGGGTGGTAAGTAGACATTTGTTGAGTGGATCTCCCACCAACATATGCCCAGTCTAAACATGTTACCCGTAACTGCTTTAACATAACCTAGGTATATACATGTGTATATTTACTGTTACATATATATATTTCTATTTACATTAATATATACAGACATATCTGCATATGTATTCATACATGTATATTCATATCTTGCTGTCATGTTTATATATATATATATATATATATATATATATATATATATATATATATGTATATATATATGTGTGTGTGTGTGTATATATATATATATATATATATATATATATATATATATATATATATATATGTACATCAGTGTGTCAATACATTCCCCACTCATACTCACTTACACATGCATAATGGTGTTTATAAGCTTCACCAGCATACTAGTGCCTTATTCATTATAACACTGACACACTCCAGTTATCTTGTAATCGGTATGTAGCACGTTATACACCGGACAGATGTCGCTATATATTCATGTACGGATTGCCGATGGTAATTGGAATGTGATAGTGTGATTCGACCCTTCCCTTTTCTGAAAAGCCTATTATTCCATGTACTGTTGATATTTGTATGGGCACATTCCAATTATTTATGTCAACAAATGGAATGCATGTGTTACAGAATTTGTACTTCAACATATATTGTTGTCTGCATGTGAATATGCATATATACCTATTACGACCTAGCTGACCTCCACGGGGTGGTCCATTAGATATGGCCCATCCAACCCTGGCATGCCTGGATCCATAATTGCATACCCATAGTTCCTCCACCCCACCCATGTTAAATTTACATCCGTAACATCCATTATCTACTTGTTATCACAGCCATGACACACCTTTACACATTTCCCTCTCCAGAGCTTTTGGGGCCCTGCACACATTCTGTTCCACCTCATGTATTCACAGGGTCTCCCGCCATGTATATTTGCACATACATGTCTTTCCTGGGGTTATGGAATACGGCCATTTGCACTTTACATTTTTTTGGAGGTCCCAGCATGGGACTACATTCTGTCTGTGTGTAAAGTAGACCTAGCATTTCAATGATGTTACTCCCACTGGTAAAACCCTGCCTGTGGTGTGAGTAGCGGTGCTCTGCTCACTCCTGGGCAGCTTTCTATGACATACTTTGAAAGCACTTTATAATACCAACATTGCTCTTGATTCCCTTCACATCCCTTGTGTATGCTTTACTGTTACAACGTCCATTCTTGATTTATATATTTCTCATGTATGTAGATATATATATCTATACACACATATGTGTGTGTGTTTGTGTGTGTGTGTGTGTGTGTGTGTGTTTGTGTATATATATATATATATATATATATATATATATATATATATATATATATATATATATATTAATTACATCTGTACATACAAACATATATTTCCTATGCTGGGAGCTGCTTACACCTGCGCAGGCGCACTCGCCTATGCTTACTATGCATTACATATGTTTGCTGTCACTTTATGTGCTTATTTGTGCCTTATACATTATGACAATACCACTTTGATTGAAAGGATCTGGTTAATAGTCCCATGCAATACACTCGTTCACCTTTACATGTTTAAATGTCGGCTTTACAGCAGAGCAACATTTATTCCACAAGGAAAATGATATGTGCTATTGTCGACCTTGAACCGTGAATGCCTTTTTGCTAGGCGGATGCTCTAACCACTACACTATTGGTGCTGTGCCTTATTTATATATATATATATATATATATATATATATATATATATATATATATATATATATATATATACCCATGGTGCATAGTTACCTGAACACACGCCTCATCACTTCACTTACACAGCAGGCATCCATTTACCTGTTGGGAAAAACGTGCTACTACACATGCACCATTCCCTATTCCCTACTGCTCTGGACTAGTGCCGCAAGTTGACTCACTCCAAGGATATTCAGACCTCCAAAGCCTATAGTCCTGGCACATAAGTGTTCGATTGTCAGGGTGTTCATATGGTCTTCCAGGTTTAGGCTTGTCCGACTGGGGACCAGGACTGCCCTGTACCTAGTTGAAAGTCAGACTTAGCAAGGGGAGATCGTTTGTTCCACTTTTAGCGTCCTACGCAGAGATGTGCTCACCTATCACCATCCTGATATATAACAGCACTAACTATTACAGGGATTTCCTATATTGTGACCATGTTCATTCTTCATATCTACATATATTTATATATATATATATATATATATATATATATATATATATATATATATATATATATATATAAAATGTGTGTGTGTTTATATCGGTCTGTACATACACATGCATATACACCTACATACTCATTTACATTTCTCATACCGTTGAATCACCGCCACCTACGATCGTGCATACACGCTTGCATACCTGCTCACGTCTCGGGTTGCCACCTTTTCATATGGCCAAAGCGGGGCATTTTGGGACACACATCAGATTGTACAGGCCGACACATACCCACGGTCAGTACAAAGGTTAGAACGTTACTTATTTGCTAAATGAAAGCTTATTCATGTAGCGGTTTGTTTACTTAATCTGTTTCTTGTAACTTTGAGTATTTTTACATGAATAACTGCTTTATGCAACTGTTACATGAAATATGGGACATATTTCCTACAATCACAGGACATTTGCCATTGTATTATATCTGGTCTGGACACAACTGCTCAAAAAGGGACTGTCCCACACAAGGTGGGGCAGGTGGTAACCCTACTTACATCTGCTTTGCAGCGCTTTAAGCACCCTATATCCGACTGCCACTATGCAAATGTGTAAGGTATATATTCCCGATAATGCACGTGGGGAGACATGCATCATGGTCAGGTGTTTAATCCCGGGTCATAGGCTCTGCAGGACCGGCTGGAGGTTGAACAGTCTTGTGGACAACTACTGCTCATACAACTTATGTCCAGATGTATACAGGGCTGGACATAGTGTCGTGACACCAAGTCTAATGTTTAGAACAGCTACTCTCCCATGAGGGATATCCAAAAATTGTGGGGACCGATGACCATCTTTGCTTTACGGCTGTAAGGTAGGGTTATACATGCAAGGGATACATAGTTTGCAATCCTGAGGCTGCCTAGGGTGAGACTGCCTACTAGATATGGGTAGGGGTCACTATGTGCAGATATGGCCGCACCTATCTAGCAGCCTGAGTATGGCTGGTTTTGGTGGATGTTCAGGAAGGGGGGGTGGTGTGCTGTAAAGGGGGATGATGGGTATTCAATTATGTATCCAGGTGTGTTGGGGTTGGATGGCTCAGTTCAGGCCAGACCATTATGTGGGTATGTGTTGGTAATGTCTCTGTGTGTATTGCACATTTTAGTGTTCACATGTTTGTGGGATTGTATTGCGGGTGTGTACATTTGTTCTTTGGCTATCTTCCTGATTCACCCACAGCTCCCTCATAGACCTCCAGTTCACCTGTTGTGCATCCAACCCAGTCTCCCCTTGGTGAATTATTACATTACCCGTCACCCCCCCACCCCCATATTCCACAAACAACATTCATCTCTTCTCTAGTTGATAGCCCATGGCACAGTCAACAGAACACATTGCGTACACTACATATATCTGGGACCAATATGGTTGTGAGGTCTACACTAACATTTCAGATCATCCGCATGCTGTACTTCACGCACATAGGTACTCGCAAATACTTATCTTTCATGACATGGTAGGTAGACCCAGGTAATACCCGTTCATCTATGGGCCGTCCTGACAAGGAAGACTTGAACTGCAAATGGGCAGATATTGGGCGAATGCTCTGACCATTGGTAGGGTTGCCACCTTTTCATATGACCTGGATGGGACATTTTCATGGCACACATCTGAGTTTACAGGCCAACACATACCCACGCTCATTACAAAGGATAGTACTTTAGTTTCTTGCCTACATATAAGATTTTATTGTTGTAGTGGTGTAGTTGCTTATTCTGTTTTGTTTACTTGCTTATTCTGTTTCTTGTAACATATAGGTATTTTATATATGGACATACGTACTGTATGGGACTATTACATAACATATGGGACATAATTATGTCCTACTATCGCAGGACATTTCACATTTTTATGATTTTGGTATGGCCACACCTGCCTAGAGGGGGACTGTCACTCACAATGTAGGTCAGGTGGTAACCCAAACCATTGGGCTAGGCTTGACAATTTGTGCATCGTGTTAGCGAGCCGCAAATTGCCAAGCCTAACCCAAACCATTGGGCTAGGCTTGGCAATTTGCGGCTCGCTAACACGATGCGTTTTGGTTCCACTTGGTATAACTAGCGACACTACAATGGAATATGGGCACAGGGTATTAAATATCTTTGTTCGAGGGACGAGGACTCAATATTCAGCTACGTGCCTTTGTGTTTACTTCTTATTGTGGTGTTCACAATGATGTCTTGTATGCTTTGCATACATTCCAGTATCAAGGCACACTGACAGGAGTGATTACTATTAGAGGCAGGCTGTACAAGTTACCATTTTAGGTTGCGTGTATGCAACCAACATGTTCATGCCTCCGTGCAGCTCATGGACATGCCCCCTGCACTTGTACATGTTTCCTTTGCACGTGGAGTTACGGCAGCACGCCTCCATTAACATGCATGTGGTGCTACTGCACCATCTCTATGCTGCACAGTCAGTGCAAGGCTAATGCCGTCCTTGCACCAAGCTTCATGTATCTCAGGGAACATCTTTTTTATGGCCTAGCCATAAAGTAATTTATTTTTAGCTATTTTTCTGAAGTTTTTCAATTTAACCTCCTGTATTCCAGTTTCTCCTATTAAAATATATACATTTAAACAGTTACAATAGTGTATGTACATTTCTGTTCTATTCCAGCAGGGTACACGGTGGATACATTTCAAACAGCACTTTGCAAAATACTTCTTCAGCACACGTGTATACAAGCCATGTTATATGACATACAAGCCATCTTATATGACATGCAGCTCTAATACATTTGTAACAAAATCATCTTATATGAATCATGTTGAAATTCACAAATGTCATATAATTATTTATAAAATTCCAGAAGCAGGGCTGGCAGTATCTCCTTTCATGACATTTCTTCCCCTCTCGAAGACTCAAGCTAGTGTTTCAGGTGACCCTTGAGAAACATTGCTTGAGAGGGATGAGCCTAACTGGGAATACCTTACCCCATTAACTGTCTTGACAGCCCATCTTCACTGGCATTGCTACCCCACTGCAGTGCAGCACTGCCATATCATATACCTGCAGTCCTACGTCTACCTTAGTAGCTTACCATGTTGCTGGCTGGCTCGAAGTAGCCATGTTAAGGGATTGTGGTCTGTAACTACAGTGAATTTCTTTCCATACAGATAAGGCTGAAGTTTCTGCACTGCCCACACTATGGTTAGACATTCCTTTTCTATAGCTGCATAGCATTCCTCCCTGGGTCGAAGCCTGCAGTTAAGATATAACAATATAACACTGGGTGCTCTTCTTCCTCTGAGGAAACCTGGCTGAATACAGGCCTCACCCCATGGTTTGAAGCATTATTTGCTGTAATCTGGACTGGCTAAAACAGGGGGTCCTCCCAAAACTCTTTTAAGCTTCTGGGATGCCTGCTCACATGCTGGGGTCCACACTACCTTATCTTGCCTGTTTTTCCTTGTCGGGTCTGTGAGGGGAGCAGCTATGGTACTATAATTGAGGACAAACTTTCTCTAGTACCCTGCTGTCCCTAAGAATGCCCTCACCTGCTTTTTGGTAATGGGGTTGGCCATGCCTGAATTGCTTCCACTTTTGCAGGTTTTGGCCTGATCTTACCACTCCACACTCTGTGTCCCAGGTAAGAGACCTCTGCCATACTCACCTGATACTTACTGGATGTAATAGTCAACCCTGCCCTCTGTCATCTGCCCAGCACCTCCCTGACATGCCAAAGCTGGTCTTGCCAGGAATGGCGGTAGATGGCAATATCATCCAGGTAAGCAAAGGCAGAATCTCCTGCTCCTGCTAGGATATGATCTACCAGACTTTGGAAAGTCAATGGGGCATTTTTCATCCCAAAGGGCATCTTTGAGAATTCATACAAGCTGAAAGGAGTCACAAAGGCTGACTTCTTTCTAGCGTTGGAAGTCATGGGTACCTGCCAGTAGCCTTCAGTAAGATCAAAAGTGGTAAAATACTTTAGCCCCACCCAGCTGCTCTGGTGCTTCATCTGTCCTAGGCATGGGGTAAGCATCTAGCTCTGTATGACCATTTAATTTCCTGTTGTCCACAAAGATCCCATTGGTGCCATCCTTACTTGGTACCAACACCACTGGGGTGGCCAAGGTACTGCTGGACTCCTGAATAAACCCTAGTTCCAAAGTTTCCTGCATCTCCTCCCTCAGAGTCTGTTTTCCTTTCTCAGGGACCCTATAAGGGGCCTGCTTAAGAAGCCTTTGGGGTCCTATATCCACATGGTGCTGCACCAGGTGGGCACACCCTGATTTCCCAGTGAACATGTCCCCAAACTCCTGTAACACTGCTTGGATTTCTCAAACCTGGGTATGGGATAGCTGCTGGGACATTGCTACTCCTTCCACTGAGTTGTCAGTCCAAGCCTCACTGAGGAGATCAGTAACCAGATCCCTCTCAGCCTCCTCCTGCCATTCACTACAAATACTCAGTACAAGGGCCTCCCTATCATGGTAAGGTTTCATCATGTTAACATTTTACAATTTGTGCCCCTACCTCCTGCCTATCAGTTCTACCATGAAGTTAACATCACTGACTTTCCTTACCACTTTGAAGGGACCCTGCTTGTTGTGTCTAACAGGAATAAGAACCATAACTAGCTGCCCCACATCATACTCTCTAGCTTGAGCATTCCTCTCATACCAGATCTTTTTCTGCTATGGGGCTTCTGCCAGGTTCTCCTAGGCCAAGCCCATGGGTTCCCTGAGCCTTGTCCTGAGGTTTAGGATATATACCACAACAGACATCTTGTGGGATTCACACTCACCCTCCCACTCATCATGAATCAAACCTAGAGGTCCCACACCCTATGCCCATACAGCAACTCAAAGGGTGAAAACATGTGGATTTCAGGGGCACCTCTCTGTAAGCAAGCAACACATTTGGAAAATATTTGTGCCACTCCCTCTTAAACTCGTCTGCAAATGCCTGTAACATGGTCTTTAGTATAGAGTTTAACCTCTCTACCAGATCATTAGTCTGGGGATGGTAGGATGGTAGGAGGTGGTCTTTAGGTGCTTCACCCCACAGTGCCTCCACGGACAAGCCAGCAGTTCTGATGTGAAATTAGCAGTTCTGTCAGTCAGTATTTCTTTTGGGAAATCTACCTTGCTGAAAATCTCTAACAAAGCATTTGACACCTTTTCTGCCTCAATGGAGGACAGGGCCACTACCTCAGGGTATCTGGTAGCATAATCTACTACCACTAGGATATACTTCTTCCCTGTGGAACTTGGGGTACATAGAGGCCCCACAATTTCCATGGCTACCCACTGAAATGGTTCCTCAATCACAGGTAAAGGCATCAAAGGAGCTTCGACCTTGTCTCCTGCCTTGTTTATCTTTTGGCATTGCTCACAGGTCCTACAGTACCCTGTTACATCCCTGGAAATCCCAGGCCAATAGAATGTCTGCATAATATGTCTCTATGTACTCTTTGTAGCCGTATGGCCTGTCTGGGCACTACCACCTGCTGTTTTCTCTTACCGTCTGGTTCTTCCTCAGGGGTCTACTGTCTGTACAATAACTCTTTCTCCCATTATACAGATTCCCCCTTTTCTTGAGAATCAAGTGCCTGCCTAGATACCTCCCTCTGGCCTTGCAGTGTAGGGTCTGAGAGCTGAGCCTGTCTCATCTCTCTCTTTGTAACCCTTCCCAGCTGTCTTTCCACAGAAAGTCTGGTGGCACCTCACTATCATCCTGGGTACTAGTATTGCTCACCTCTGCCCTTGCAGTCACTCTGTCCAAGAGACCATCAGCACCCACAAGCAGCTGAGGCTCACCTTCAGTCTCACTGCTACAGGGTAGCTCCTTCCTTGAAGTAGCCACCTCACCAGTCCTGGCTTGAAGTGTGCAGTCTGTCTAGGTCCACCCCAGGCGATCAGACCCACATGCTTGTTTCCAAGCCTGACTGCATGTAACTGCATGCCCACAAGGTACTGCATTATCAAAATCATTCTCTATCAGGACTTCTGAAGAGATATCCTCAAACACACCTTCTTGCTTTCTTCCTTTTCCACCCTCCCAGTCAAGGTGAACCCTAGTCAAAGGTATTTGGAATGGTGTCTCTCCTAAAACCCTGAGAGGAGTAGACTGCCCAAGCAAGTAGTACTCCTCTTTAGCCCTTGGAGGCTTTACAATAGTTAGGTCAGAGGCTGTGTCTCTCTTAACAGCGGCCTGTTTTCCATCTACTAAGATAGGATATAACCTCTTGTGGTAGTTTGGTACCCTTGTTGTCTCAAGATAACTTACTGCTGGCATTCTGTCATTCCCACTTACTGACTCTCACATCTTTTGCTCCCCATCTTGCTCCGTGAACATCTATATGCTACATGTTCCCACTTGTTGCATTTAAACATTTAACCCTTGGTCCTGGCCATGTACCTGAACTAATGGCTTACCGTGCTACTGTCAGACTCCATTAGGGTGGTTTAAGCTGCCCAGCATGGGTTCCCTTAGGCTCATGAGCAGCACTGGATATCCCTTTCCTGTGCAGTGATGCCCTGCTTGCTAGGTATTGGTCTCCCTTTTTCCCCAACTTATCTGTGGTGCTGTATTCCCTATCTGCCAACCAGATTCTCATGCCCTCCCACACAGTGCTAATGGCTTGTTCCCTCACCAAAAGGTCTGCCAGCCCTTCAAAAGTGGCGACCTGACACCCACTCACCCATCTATGAAAATAAGTGCTTAAATCAGCAATATATTCACACACACTTTCTTCTGCCTTGCTTGTATGTTCACAAAACCTTTTTTCTATAAGCTTCAGGTGTTAAAACACTAATAACCAAATTTAACAGTATTATAATTTGAGCAATCAGTGTCAGATAATTTAGAAATAGCAGTTACAGCTTTACCATGTAGTAAGGGGGTCAGGAACCGTACACACTAAAGCCCTTGGTCAACATTATACTGTTTACATACCCTTTCAAACATATGAATAAAACTATCAAAATTATCACCATCTGTAAACTGTGGAAGAAATTTACTGGCCTTTGTTGCTTCTGGGATTCAGTTATTCCCTTCCCTGTTACCTCCATGACCCTGGTGAAGAGTCAGTCCTTTTCATATTGCCTCTGTCTGTCATTTTCTTCAGCCTCCAAATGTCGCACTCTCTCATTTTCTTTGGCCTCCAGATATCTCACTCTCTCTTCTGATTCTATTTCCAAATGTTTGGCCTGCAGTTCAAGTCTCTTTAATCCAGACAGATTATTAAATCCTCTGTGGAAAGGTTGAACTGTCCATTTTCTGAGAGTTGTACATCCCCAAGGCCAGTCTGGTTGTCCTCCAGGTTCCTGGTCTGTGATGCAGCTGTGATTAAGGCTGCAATCATTTCTTATTTACACTAAAAGAAATATACCTTGGGAACAAATCCAGAGGTAGTGACGTGAAAACTGAGCAAAAAACAAAGCTTTGGAACCCACGAGGCGCTGCAATATTTCTTTATTTGCAAGTTAAACTTTAGGTTAAACATTCGCAGATACAAACTGCTTCATAAGACATCAAGATTCAGAGTGAGTAAAACATCTTGTATACCAGCCACATTACTGACACTTCAATAAAACAATTAACTAATCATCCAATATTCAGTAAAAACAACATGCAAAAAAACAACATCAATGTAAAGTATAGTTAAAATATATGTGATTTTAATGGATCCTATTCCTCATATCATAAAAAACTGTTTTTAAACTAAAAGAAATTTATGAAGCAGGTCCTACCTTTAATTAGAAAAGAGAGGCCACTTTAAAGGACAAGCTTTGTTATAAGGAACAAACTAAAATGCCAATTCAGCATACTAATTGGAAGGAAACTTTTAAATGTAATAAATGTGTATATTGTAAAAAATATATAGCCTGTAACAGGAAACATATTTTACTTACAAGCTACCTGTAATTGTGATAGCAAAGCTGTAGTGTATATGGCTATATGCTGTAAATGTCTTGCATTCTACATGGGAAAACTAATCAAAAACTTAAGAAAGGGTTTATAGCCATATATCTGAGGTACAGAGACAAAAAAGAGAGCAAATGCTTTATATAGACGTATTTTAGATAATGATGATATGCATACTTTTAAGTTTGCAATTTTACATACTGTTTTAATGAACAGTAGAGGAGGAGACAGAAAAAAATATAACTGAAATAGAAGACAGCAAATGGATTTTGCATTTTAATGCCATAAGCCCACTAGGGCTGAATGATATTTTTAGCTTAAAACCAGTTCTTTATGATATGAGAATAGGATACATTAAAATCACATATATTTTAACTATACTTGACATTTATATTGTTTTTTTGTATGCTGTTTTTACTGAATATTGGATGATTAGTTAATTGTTTTATTAAAGTCTCAGTAATTTGGCTGGTATATAAGATGTTTTACTCAGTCTGAATCTTGATGCCTGATAAAGCAGCTTGTATCTGCAAACGTTTAACCTAATGATCAACTTGTGAATAAAGAAACATTTTTGCAGTTCCTCATGGGTTCTAGAGCTTTGTTTTTTGCTCAATTGTCACATTATGACCTCTGGATTTGTTCCCAAGATATACTTCTTTGAATGTATTTCAGTGTGTGTTTACACCTGGGTCAACATGAGTTGCTTCAATCCATTTCCTTCTACTAGTAATATCCAATGAAAACTAGTGCAGCACATT
Source organism: Protopterus annectens (assembly GCF_019279795.1). Taxonomy (NCBI): domain Eukaryota; kingdom Metazoa; phylum Chordata; order Ceratodontiformes; family Protopteridae; genus Protopterus; species Protopterus annectens. Next base: position 1,567,310,802 of record NC_056746.1, read on the forward strand.
AAGGATATTATTGAGATCAACCAGATCCTGCTGCCATTGGACTTTATGTATGAGCAATGAGGGATAGCCCTGAAGAATTACATGCTGGGCTTTTAGTACAGCAATATAAGGAGAAGTTGGATGAGTTCAATCTTAAAATTAAACATGTAAAGAAACTTCAATGGCAACATCTAAGCTTTTGTGCGTACAATCAAAACAAAGTGGTTCCACGAGGTCTACGTATTTTAAAAATGCTGACATATTGGGATAAATTTCCTAAATTCCTGAAGAAATGGCAATGTTTAAACTTGTCCTTATCCTTTCACTATATGAAACTTAAGAATTCTCTTTTTGCAACGATAGAAAATGGACTAAAACAGGATATGACAAAACTTTATGATGAATAACATTTCTGTCTTTGAGCAGAATCTGATAGAAAATTAGAAAAGAAAGTTTAAATGAGATTGCCGTGATTTCCAGAGGGGTGATGTATTTACTTGGCCGAATCCAAAGCAAGTGCTTAAAGGAAAGGCAATAGTCTCAATGACAGACCAATCAGAATACTTATAGCACAGTACAGCATCTAACTAATAATACACCTATTTCAGCCTCAAACGTGAATGAAAGGAAAATAAATATTTGTGAAAAAAAAAAAAAACTAGCCTTGAACCTCCTAAAGATTTTATTGATACTGAACCAGTGGTAGAGATTTTCTGCACAAAAAGAGGTTCTGAGACTATAATAGAGATAATGTTGTTAGTGCGTTGGATCCTTTAGATTTTTCAACTTTTTTAGTGAATTCTCAGTATCCAAAGGATCAGCTCCCTCTTCCACCAAAAAGCAAACGGAACCTGACACAATGGGGATGCAAGAGAAACAACACCATTGAGGTAAAATGACTGAACTGAAACATAACATACTGTTTAACTTATCTAAATATGACCTTAATGACTGAATATAAAGTGTTGAACAGGGGTCTCACTTTCATACCTGCAACTAATGTAGATATTTTGAAAGTTCAAACAGAATTTAAACTGTTTGTTAGAAAGCTTAATTTACGTGTTGCTCTTCACCAGGTGCCTGGCATTGAATCTAATGATTACCATAGGAGTAGTACTTTTATTCCTTTATCAAACAATGTTTTTTCAGGTTACAAAAAGATGGTTATAAATGATATTTATGAACTTTATTTTCTCAGTCTAAGCATAGTTGTCATTTTTATAACTTAAGTAAAGATAAATATGATACTATAAAGTCACTTTATGATAATGAAAGTATAGTGATTAAACCGGCTGATAAGGGGGAGTTATTGTCATGTTAGATAAAGAATACTATGTAAATTCAGTGTTAACTATGCCTGAGTCTATGGATTATTCATTTATTACTAGGCAAGATATTAATGGTATACGTAAGTATGCAAATTAAAACATTTTGTGTATGTATGAACAAGGACGAATCTCTAAACAAATATTTGATTATTTATACATTGAAACAGCTATTATCCCTATTGTCTATGGGATACCTAAAATACATAAAGATCAGACATATTCATCAATGTGCCCAATTGTGTCATCCAGGTGATGGGTCATTGAGCCCATCCCCAAATTTTTGGAAGGTCAATTGAAACAAGTATTAGCTACATCTACCACCATTATTAGAGATATCACAGATTTTTTTTACAACAGTTATATGAATGGACAAATAATGATTTGCTTACTTGCTATATGGTAACATTGGATGTGGATTATTTATTTACATGCATTCCAAATAGAGAAAGTGTTGAAATGGTGATGAATTATAGGGTTGGTAGGGTGGCCTAATGGTTAAGGTTTTTGCCTTATAAACACAAGGTGCAGGGTTTGAGTCTCACAAGGGATAATTGGCTAGGCTTAAAATGGCTCACAAGGGCAATTAGCCTAGGTCTAATCTATCTATAATCTATCTATATGACTGGTCAACCAGCTTTGAAATGTATGAATGCTGGCTTGATTTGTATTTGTTGAGTATCGTCTTAACAAATAATGTATTTTTATTCCAAGATAGAATTTATAAACAAGAAAGTAGTGTTACCATGGGTACACCAGTGGCAAACACTTATGCAAATATTTATTTATTATTTATTTTACATTTGTAAACTGGGATAGTCCGACTGGACAAGTGTCCATTTACAGTAGAGAGCAGGGGAGAAAAGCTCCGAAATAATATACACAAGTAGTGAAACTTATATTGTAGAAAAAGCTCTACAGCAATTTTCATTAATAATAAACATATTTTGTACAACTCATATTGTAGAAAAAGCTCTACAACAAATTACATTAATAATAAACATATTGTACAAGTGACAAACAAGCAATAACTGGTCAAAGGTACATTTCATAGTAAGAAAGCAAAAGTTAAAATTAACCCAAAATAGGGGATTCATCTATACATCTGGAGACTGCATCTGCATCATTCATGTGCAGTTTCAAAGATAGGGGTCTTATGTGATGCATGGGCATAACCAAGAATTTAACAGGCGTGCTTTGAGAGAGATTTTGAACTGTGTAGTTGAAAGAGGTGAGGTCAGAGAGGTTAGAAGGTTGTTCCAGTTTCTGGCAATGTTGTGGGAGAACAGAGCTTTTCCTGCAGAGTTATTGGCTTTAGAGATACAGAGGAGAGATTTTTCTGAGGAGCGGAGGGGACGATTTGCTATGTACTGGGTTAAGAGTTTGTTTAGGGATGGGGTTTTGTCAGGATATTTTACAATATTGTAGGCAAGTATTAGTTGTTCATAATTAAGTAGTTGGGGGAGTTCTAACCATTTAAGTTCTCATAGTGCCTGACAATGATGGGTTTTGGAAGTGCAGTTATTAGCAAATCTGACAATTTTATTGTAGCAGGACTTGAGTTGTTCAAGGTCCTGTTTTCTAGTGTGGGTAAGGATAGGTGAGGCATACATGAGTGTAGAAAGTAGGTGTGTTTGGGCGAGTGTGATGTGTCCCTGATCAGATAGGAGTTTTTTTTTTGTCTGTATAGAGTACCCATTTTATTGTGGACATTTTTGATTGTCTGTGATATATGGACATCAAATAGCAGTTTATTGTCAATTGTTACTCCAAGTAGTTTGGTGTGGTCAGAGGGGGAGATGTTAGTACCATTTTTGGATGTGATTATAAAAGGAGGTTGGGTGGTTTTAGTGTTATTAGGAGCAAATATGAGTAATTTGGTCTTGTTGGGATTGAGAATGAGTTGGATCTGGGTAATCCAACTTTCTACTGCATTAATGGATGCCTGAGTAAGTTTTTGCAGGGTAGTAAGAGATGGTGCTGAGCAGATGAGAGGTGAGTCATCTGCATATTGTATAAGAGTGGTATGTTGGGAGGACCTGTGAAGGTTGTTAGTAAATATTGTGAAGAGTAGTGGGTCCAATAATGAACCTTGTGTACTCTTATAGTGGTTGGGAGTGGGGGAGAGAGTTTGTTTTGCCATTGGACCGACTGTTGTCTGTCTGATAGATAGCTTTTAAACCAGGCTATGGTGGATGGGGCAAAGGATAGAGAGGTCAAAGAGTCTAGAAGTATGGTGTGTGACAACATGTGAAATGCCTTAGATAGGTCTAAGAATATCGCTGAGATGAAGTTGTTGTTATTTCTGTATAGGTTAACTGTGTTTGTGAAAGAGAGCAGAGTGGTAGTGTTGCTATGGTATTGCCGGAAGCCATGTTGTACGAGAGAGAGGAGATTGTTAGTATTCAGGCATTGCATCACTTCAGAGTGAATACATCTTTCAAGTATTTTAGATAAGGGGGTAAGATGGCTATGGGACAGTAGTTTGAGAAATCATAAGAGTTTCCACCTTTATGAAGGGGGATAATGTATGATACTTTCCATAACTCAGTAACATGTAATAAGCCTAATGTTCTAAAACTGTGTTCTAGTCTGTCTCTGCACCAAATACCTGCCATCTCCCAGTTGGACACCACTGAAAAATAGGGCAAAGTAAAGAAAACCTCTAAACAGCTTCCAAGACACACTTTGCTTTTGAAAGATAGTGAAAGTATGTATTGACACTGGTACACATAAACTGTTGTCTAATTGCTTGAAGAGACCCTTGCTTGGAAAACCCAGCCTCTCAGACAGGTTTGCCAGCAGCCATACCCTCTCAAAAGCCTTTCTTTTCTGTCTTGCATTGCTTCAAATACTACTTCTAACTCCCTTTTCTTTCTCTCTTCTGCTTTTCCTCACTTCCACTCAGACTACCGGTCTCTTACTGGCCATCTACCTTTTCCTCCATAGTATCAGACCTCCTGGCGTTGTCTCAAACTTAGTTTTCTTGCATCATAACTCAGACCTTATTTCTAAATACCTTTAAACTTATTTACACTGTTTTCAGCTTGCCTTTCTCTGCTCCCAGCTTTCTCAGTCTTGCCTATACTCCTTCCTTACTTGCACTTGCCATTCCTACTACTTTCCCCTCCTTTCTCACCCTGACCATCTTCCTATCAGCGTCCAAACCTGTGGCTACACTTTCTCACTCCCAGACTTACCTGCTGAATTTTCCAGCCTTTGCTGATTGTCTTCATCCACACTCTGCTCTCTTGTCTCTACCCGCTCCGTTCGCCCTTCGGGCTCACTCCGCTCCCCTACCCTGCCCCCAAATTCCACCCGCCCCCAGTAGTCCTACACTTATACCGCCAGTGAACACACCCCCAACCAATCAGACACAATCTCTTATCCACATACTCAACCCCTCCCACCTCATACCACACCCACCTTTCTCAAACCTATCCTCCCCACTACTACTTAAAGTCATAGTACTATTTCTCTTCTCTACTTATATCTTCTTCCCTTCTCTCTCTCACCCCCCTAACCTTCAAAGTGTGTACACTATTCCTCCCTCTATATCTTCGAACACTTATTTGCTTATCACTCTTACCTACTCTTGTAACTACTTATCTCCTAACCTCCTACGAATACCCACTCCTCTCTACTCTTGTGTTTCCCTCTAAACACACCAATTCAACTACCTTACCTTTTACTCCAATCACCTTAAATCTGACTACCAAACCTAACTACCTAATTGCCAGATACCACAAACTTGCTCACCTCAAGCTAAGCAAACAAAAAACTAAAAAAATTAATCTATAACTTACATAAACAATTCCAGCTTCATTATTTCAAACATCTCCAATCTCTGTTGCATGGGGATATTCACCCTAACCCTGGCCCACATTACACAAAAACTAATAGCTTCAAAAAACATGACAAAACTTCTTCTACATCACCTATCACCTATACCAATTCTTTCACAGTAGCTCATCTTAATGTACGAAGCATCTGTAACAAAATTTCTCAACTCCATGCCCTTTTAGATGTTCACCAATTTGATATCCTATGTTTATCAGAAACATGGCTAAAACCTACTACTAAGGATAATGAAATTACCCCTCCCGGGTATAATATCTTTAGACTTGACTGCAAAACCAAAAAGGGAGGAGGCGTAGCTATTCTCTACAAAGCACAACTTCAAATTAGTATAATAAATCTGAAACTTCCTCCAAACAATAATGCAGAAGTGATCAGCTCTAAATTGCAAATCAACCCTAGTAAAGCTATTAATATCATTTGCATCTATCTCCCCCCAGGAAATAACACTAACACTCTAGAATGTATCCTTAGCTTGCTGTCGAACAACCTCCCCCAAGAAACACTTGTCCTAGGAGACTTCAATATTGATTGGAATTCCTGCAATAGTATAAACCCCACCTCCCACATAAACCTATATGGCTTCACACAACTCATTAATTGTCCTACCAGAACTAATAAATCCAACAACCACGAATCCATCTTAGACTGGATTCTGATTAATACCCCCCAACAAACCTACCAGTCTGGTACCCTCCCTGATGATCTAAGTGATCATTCATTAACTTATGTCATTAGACACAAAACCAACTTAACTTTACCTGCCACTTATAGAACACTACGAACAAAAAAGCATTTTAACTCTGAACACTTTCAAGCCGAACTTAAACAATGTAATTGGACCCCACTAAAATATCTCCCCCTTGATGAAGCAGTAGATTACTTTAACTCCACGTTCTTATCTATTCTGGATCAGCATGCCCCAAGTCGAACCATCAGAACCAAAACAAAAGTAGCACCCTGGTTAACTAATAACACTAGGCATAGAATCATTCTTAGAAACAAATCTTGGGCAAAATGGCGTAACACTAAAAACCTAACTGATCGCCAAAACTTTAGAGAGCTAAGAAACAGCACAAAAAGAGCCATCCTGACAGACAAAAAGGACTATTGCCTTCAGTTGCAACAAACCACTAATAAGGAACCTAAAAAATTCTGGGCCAGTATTAATAATCTACTATCTCCTGGTCATTCTATTACACCTGACCCCCAGGATTCTAACCCTGAGAACCCTATACAAATAGCAAATGACTTCAACTCATTCTTCACAAACACTATCCAAACTCTTGCTAGTCATCTTTCTCCTGATACCTCTAACCTACTTCCACCTACATCAAACCCACCTCCCACCCTCCACTTACAACCTGTTTCTACTTCCTTTATTTCATCTCTGCTCCAAAAGTTAAAACCTACCACTCCCTCTGCAGACAAACTGCCTGCAGAATTCCTGCAGGTAGGAGCTAAAGTCCTAGCCTACCCTATTTCCATCCTTATTAATAGATCTATAAAGGAAGGAATTTTCCCCTCTATCTGGAAGATATCTCATATTATACCACTACATAAAGGGGGAATGTCCAATGATCTTTCTAATTTTCGTCCTATAGCACTCCTTTCACCTATAGCTAAAATCATGGAAAAATGTATTCACAAACAAATACTTAATCACCTTCTCAATAACAACCTACTCTCCAACTGTCAGCATGGTTTTAGACCTTCACACAGTACCACTACTGCTTTACTCTCCTTCACTAACTCCATCAACACGAACCGTAACAACAACTATCTATCATCCTCAGTCTTCGTCGACCTATCCAAAGCTTTTGATATGGTGAATCATAAACTTCTACTACATATACTAAAATCTCTTGCTCTCGACCATCATGCCTTATCATGGTTTGCATCTTACCTTGAAAATCGTCAGCAGGCAGTACTCTGGAAAAATTCACTCTCAAATCTTCTCCCTATCTCTTTAGGTGTACCTCAAGGCTCTATCCTAGGCCCTCTTCTATTTTCAATCTTTATTAACGACCGACAATCTGCTATCCCATACACTACCTGCATACAATACGTAGACGACTCTACTATAATCTGTACTGCTACCTCTCAAACAGAACTCCAGTCTCTTACTCAAAAAGCTTTTAATACTGTAGAACACTGGTTTTCTCATCGCTGTCTACTCCTTAACCCCCCAAAAAACAAACTGTTACTTTTTTCACCTACTCGTAAATCTACTCCACTAAATTTTACTCTTACCTCCTCTGATGGTACTCTAATTTCTCCTGACTTGACCACAAAACTATTAGGTATAACTATTGATAATAACCTCAACTTTGACTCTCACATCAACAACACAATAAAATTAGTTAATAAAAAAATAGGAACCCTCTATAGAATCAAACCTTTCCTAACACCTACAGCAAGGTCCACCATAGCCAGATCTCACCTAATCTCTACTCTTCTCTATGCTTCCCCCATTTACACTAATCTTTCTAAACACAACATTAAAAAATTAGCAATATCCTATTATAATATAGCTAGATTCACAGTAGGATCTCCTTTTCAAACTCATCACTGCTTGAACTTAAAAGAGCTAGGCTGGATCGAACGTCCTAACCAACTTGTACTTCAACAGCTCTTTATAGCTTATAAGATTCTATATCAGCCAGCTAACACACCTATACTTTCTAACATTATTTCACCATACAATAACCTGAAACAACTACGTTCTTCAAATAAACTTCAGATTAATATTACCAAATCCAACAATTATGCAGGTGACTGTCTATTCTCCAACTCTGTTGGAAAAACATGGAATAAACTACCCTCTGATATCACATCTTTGACCTCTTTCCCACTTTTTAAAAGACAACTGAAAATGTATCTCAATAAACATTGGCTTTGCTCCTGCACTAATCCAGATTAACCTCTTTCCTTCACCCTTTCCCTTGTTAACTTTCACTGCACAAAAAAAAAAAAAAAAAAAATATTTCCTTGTTCTCTTAATATTATCTGTTTAACTTGTTATAATTTTCTTATGTTTATAATGTAACATTTAATGCCTTTTTTATGATGATACTTGTTTCAACTAGTGGAGCTTTTCTCCCCGGGCCTCTACTGAAAATGGACATATATCCAGCTTGACTAGCCCGGTCAACAAATGTAAAATAAAAAAATAAAATAAAATAAAATAAAATAAATAACTGTGGGATGTAAGATTCCTGAATGGAGCGGTTAATAAGAATGGAAACATGGTAAGATAGTGAGTCAGCTGCTATTTTTAAGAAACTGGCTGGTAGGCTGTCTGCAGCAAGGGTGGTAGGTTTAAGTTTTAGTAGCAGTTTTTAACTGTAGCAGTAAGGACAGGTGAGAGGGTAAAGGATGGGGTATTGTTGGGGGGTTGGTTAGGGGTGTAGGAATGGTTGTTATTGGAGAGTTGTGTAGACAGGGATAGGATGGTTTTAGTGAAATGGTAGTTAAATTGGGAAGCAATGTCTGTACTGTTGTTGTTGGTGGTTGGAGTTGGAGTGGATGTTTTATCTGGTTTCAGTAGAGAGCTGATGGCATGCCAGAACTTTTGGGGGTATTTATTATGTTTATTTTGGACGTTAAGGAAATAGTTTTGTTTATCGAGTATAGTTTGCTTTTTTTTTGCTTGGTTTCTTAGTTTTTGGTAGTTTTGTTTGGATGAGTTTGTCTTTTCTCTTTTCCATGCTTTCCATGACTTATCTCTGGCTTTTAGTAGAGCTCTTGTGTCCCTCCTTAGCCATGGTGCATAGTTTGTTTTTACTTTGATTCTTCTAATAGGTGCTATTGAGTTGAGGACATTAAGGTGTTATTAAAGTAGTCTACTGCTTGATCTAAACTTAATGTTAGTAGTGGGACCCATTTACAATGTCTTAGGATATGGTTGAGATTATCTATATTCAGTTTACTTTCATCTCTAACTTACCTAAAGATTATATGGTTGGAAGGATTGGTGTGTTTGCATTGTAGGAATGTGGGGAGGTGGTCACTTAGGCTGTCTGGTAGACATCCAGTGAGATATTTTTCTTTCAGGCAGTTGACTAGTATCCAGTCAAGAATTGATTGCTTGTTGGATGTTTTGTCTATTCTAGTTGGTTCCTGGATGAGCTGAGTAAAGCCATAGAGATTTATATGATTTGCGTGGGTGTTGGAGTTGCAGGCTAACCAGTCTGTATTTAGATCACCTAAAAGAATAGTTTCCTGCGGTAGCATATCAGAGATCCATTGTAAGATCTCTTCTATAGTGGAAGAGTTTTTGCCTAGTGGGATGTAGCAGCAGATAAAGTTGATTTTTTTGGTTTCATTAATGAATAGAGTTGAGATTAAAATTTCAGCATTTTGAAATGAAGGAATAGGGTTTTCAAGGGGTTTTATGTTGAGTGTATTTTTAAATAATATGGCAACTCATCCTCCCTTTCTGCTTGTTCTATCATGCCTTAGTATGTTATAACTTGGTGGGAGAATTTCTTCGATCTGTATGTTGGGCTTTAACTAGGTTTCTGTAATGGTTACTATGTCTGGGGAGTAATGACTTATAAATGTGTGTATATCAGGGAGTTTGCTAGTTATGCTTCTTGTATTGATGTTAATGATAAGTAGGTTTGATTTTTGTCTAGGTGGGAGTAAGTTATTATTTGTCCCTGGGTTTGGGTGTATGTCTCCTGATATGAGCAGTTTTTTTGCAATTAGTAATGTGTGTTTTATTTTATATGTTATTTTTATGTAGTGTACATCTGATAGTTTACTGGTATAGTTTGTTGTTAACTGGACTTTATGTGTAGCATTAGGCTGTCTTTGAATAGTGTAGCACTAATGGGGAAATGTGTGTATTTTTGTGGTGTGTGGTGTAGTGTATATATTTGAGCTATGGTACCTAGTGTTTTGTACAGGTGTGCTAGGATGAGTTGATGTGAGGTTTGCTAGTACTGTGAGGGTGAGCAGGAGACAACTTAAAAAGATTATTTTGTTTCAGTTATGGATACAAGTATGGTGAAGTGGAGGAAGGGAAAGGATGGTTTGAAAGTATGTGATAGTTGAGAGTAGGAGGTGACTTTTAGTTGATAGGTGTGTGGGAGTTTGTGTGAGTGTGTAGCTGAAGTGTGATAGGCTGATTTGGTTGTAGGTGTGGTTTATTGGGTTTAAATGTAGAGGTGCTGGGGCGGGTGGGATTTGAAGGCAGGATAGGGGAGCTGAGTGAGCCCACAGGGTGAACGGAGCGGGTAGAACCACGGAGTGGGTAATCTATCTAGAAGTAATCAGTTATACAGTGAGACTGTGCACTAACAAGGCTTTGAGTAGGTACATGGCACTTTATGTGAACTACAATGTCTAATATAATGCAAGGGGTGTCCTTCTACTTCCAGTTTTCAGAGGAAAATTATATTAAATATAGATGGCAACGTGTTGGCTCAGTACTATGGTGGGAGTTTTAATTGTAGCAGGTCAGCTTTCTACAGTTATGCCTTTCTGCCTTTATGTCTGTATGGTTGTTCCTTCTTGTTACTTTTATGGAGGAGGGATTACTTACTTTTATGGAGGAGGGATTACTTAGTTATTGTGCTTGAGTCATTACTCCCCAGACATAGTAACCATTACTAGGATCGCTGGAATTGGTTTAAACAGCAGAGTTGGTGCAGAAATATAGTTATGAATTCTTGGGAAAATATGGTTAATCCATTATTTAAAAGTGTAGTACTTTACAAAAGGTTTGTGGATGATCTTTTCCTGATTTGGAATGGTTTGTTACATGAATTAAATGATTTTATTTTATATCTACACAGCACCACATCCTTCCTCAAATTCAAGAAAAATATACAATACAGGCAGATAGATTTTTTTGATACTACTTTAAAGAAAAATACAAACGGAGGGTTAGAAACCATGTTACATAAGAAAGCAGTTAAAAGTATTCCTATTTAGAGAGGGATAGCATGCATCCTTACTTTGTTTGACAACATTGTTAAAATCAAATGATACGTTTATGTAAATTGAATACATAGGATGATGATCTAGGCCTTCAAATCCTTCCAGAACAAATGGAAAATAATTTTTGTTATAGCGGTTATAAGAAGGAAGCAATTAAGCAGATTAAAAATAATATTTTAAAGGAGAGGAATACAGCTTTTAATAACCAACATGTGAATAATACATAAAAAAAGCCTAATGGCTGTAGGTATGGTCTAATTTATGACCGAAATACCTGTAAAATTAAGGATAGTGTTAAAAATATTGGCCAGTTCTCTCCCAAGTGTCTGAACTAAAAGAAACTCATGAAGTAGGTGTCACCTTTAGTTATAAAAGAAAGGCCACTTTAAAGGACAAACTTTATTATAAGGAACAGTCTAAAATGCCAATTCAGCATACCAATAGGAAGGGAAATTTTAAATGTAATAAATGTGTATATTGTAAATATGTATGTATATATATATATATATATATATATATATATATATATATATATATATATATATATATATATATATATATATATATATATATATATATATATATATATATATATATATTCCAAAAATAGCAGGATACAGATTCCCCAACACTCGAGACTTCGAATACCAATAAAACAAGAAATTTATTCAAAGAGAGAGCAATATACACTATAGCTCTTAAACAGGGTTAAGCGCTTTCATCTGTCAAACCGCAGATTTCATCAGAACCAATGAGCTCCTGCAGTCCATTCTTTTTAAAGCCTTTTAGGCGCCAAAAAAAAAAAACTCCAATTTAAAAAACACTCTGTTTTTAAAAACAACAAATACCTAATAATAAACTGTTATTAGAAACCATACTAACTACATGATAATATCTGCTATTTTACACTTATAAAATAAATTAATAAATTGAATATTCAAAATGCTTGTACATTCATCTTTCACATGAAAAATCTAACCCTAAAAATAATGTTAGACTACACAGTTATCCTAAAAATATATACAGTTAAATAATACAGGCATAAATACTGTAGGTCATTCTATGTCATGTCTATACACATTATATATACACATAAGGAAAAACTGTCTTATAAAGTATATGTGAAAGTATAATAATGTATAATTATATAAATCAATATACAGGAGTATATTACAAACATGTCAAAATGCCTAGTTCATTACTATAGGTCTTTAAAACATATACATATCTTAAGTAAGTGAATTATGTTAATCTATTTAATAATTAATAATCCATGTCTGGTTGTATTAGTAAATACTAAACTCATATGTACAATATAAGCATATGTAAAAATAGGAGAATAGGGTAATCTACTTTAATATTCAAAAATGTGCAAAAATATATATATAAAAATGTATGTAAAAATATATGTAAAAATATCCAATAGGTCAGTAATACATATTATAGTACCGCCAGTGGGAAGTTCTTTTTTGTTTTTTGTTGTTTGTTCTTGTACAGTACTAATTTAATGCAAGAAAGGGTTTTACACTAATATGATCATTTATACCGGGTGATGTAGTTGCATCCGTACATATTTGCCATTTACTTTCTATCCAGGCCAGATATGTCTTCCAATTCCCACCTCTATCACTAATCTCTACCTGGTCTATAATGGCAAAGATGAAACTGTGATCCGTCCCCTTTTCTACAATGTGTTTGCACAAAGCATTTTTTAAATCTCCCTTTTATCCTGTATGCTCATAAATACGAGTCTTTAACTTCCTCTCAGTTTTGCCTATATAAAAGGCTGAGCATTTTGTACAGGTAGCTATATAAACAATGCGTTGTGTATTGCAATTCCCATTTTTGCAAATTATCGTAGTATTAATAATGTTGTCTAACCTAATTTTTTGTTGAGTATTAATAAATACACATTGTTTACAGGTACCACATCTAGTGGTACCTTTCATTCTCTTGTCACATGTTCCTCTCCTTCCATACTCCATTATTCTCTTTATATTACTTCCCGTTTTGAATACTGTACAGATGTCTGTTCCTACTATATTTCCAATAGCTCCAGAGATGTTGATTAATGGCCAGTGTTTTTTGAGCATTTCAATAATTACACTGGTATAAGGATTAACTTTTATCACACATACTTTTCTATCCCTTTCATTGCTTTTGTTCTTTAGTGACACTGTACTAATCCCCAATAATGGTGTATACTTGTGTCACCATTGGGCTTGTACATACAAAATGACATTCTCTAACAATTTCTTGGGATATCCTCGATCCAGGAATAATTTGGATACTTTTCCTAACTCACTTGTCATGATTTCCATAGTAGATGACATTCTTGCTGCTCTTATACTCTGTCCCTTGACTATATTTTTGAAAATGTGTGTAGGATGACAACTGCTAAAATGAATATAGTCGTTAGAAAAAGTAGGCTTCCTGTATATCCTTGATGAAAAGCCAGTCCCTGTGTTGCTAATCCATGTATCCAAATAGGCAATACCTTTTTTATCATAATGTGAAGTAAATCTCAAAAAACCTTCAAAATAGGGATCACTATAGATCATTGGACTAAGCAAGTATACACTAAAGTGGACCATTTGGTTAAAGATTCCTGGGATTTTTTAAGCAAACTCACTGTGGAAGTATGGGATGAGAATTTGACATTCCTCACTATAGATGTACAGGATTTATTCTCCAGTATACCAGCGTCCACTGGTTTAGAGTACTTCCAAAGCAGCCTATGTAAATACTCCGGATGTAGCTGGGACAGAGTTAATCTAATTTTGGATATGATGGGACTTGTTCTAGAACACAATTACATATCACATGCAGGAGAATATTTTAGACAAACTCGAGGTGTAGCCATGGGAGCTTCATGTGCCCCCATATTTGCAAACTTGGTTATGCTCGAGTGGGAGAATCTATACATATTCCCCAGCCAGTTTTACCAGTACATCAGACTATACACCAGATTTTTGGATGATGTTTTTATCATCTGGACAGGACCCAATGAATTGATTCCCTCGTTTCTGGAATATCTTAACCACACCACAGATTTTTTGAGATTTACTTCACATTATGATAAAAAAGGTATTGCCTATTTGGATACATGGATTAGCAACACAGGGACTGGCTTTTCATCAAGGATATACAGGAAGCCTACTTTTTCTAATGACTATATTCATTTTAGCAGTTGTCATCCTACACACATTTTCAAAAATATAGTCAAGGGACAGAGTATAAGAGCAGCAAGAATGTCATCTACTATGGAAATCATGACAAGTGAGTTAGGAAAAGTATCCAAATTATTCCTGGATCGAGGATATCCCAAGAAATTGTTAGAGAATGTAATTTTGTATGTACAAGCCCAATGGGGACACAAGTATACACCATTATTGGGGATTAGTACAGTGTCACTAAAGAACAAAAGCAATGAAAGGGATAGAAAAGTATGTGTGATAAAATTTAATCCTTATACCAGTGTAATTATTGAAATACTCAAAAAACACTGGCCATTAATCAACATCTCTGGAGCTATTGGAAATATAGTAGGAACAGACATCTGTACAGTATTCAAAACGGGAAGTAATATAAAGAGAATAATGGAGTATGGAAGGAGAGGAACATGTGACAAGAGAATGAAAGGTACCACTAGATGTGGTACCTGTAAACAATGTGTATTTATTAATACTCAACAAAAAATTAGGTTAGACAACATTATTAATACTACGATAATTTGCAAAAATGGGAATTGCAATACACAACGCATTGTTTATATAGCTACCTGTACAAAATGCTCAGCCTTTTATATAGGCAAAACTGAGAGGAAGTTAAAGACTCGTATTTATGAGCATACGTACAGGATAAAAAAGGGAGATTTAAAAAATGCTTTGTGCAAACACATTGTAGAAAAGGGGACGGATCACAGTTTCATCTTTGCCATTATAGACCAGGTAGAGATTAGTGATAGAGGTGGGAATTGGAAGACATATCTGGCCTGGATAGAAAGTAAATGGCAAATATGTACGGATGCAACTACATCACCCGGTATAAATGATCATATTAGTGTAAAACCCTTTCTTGCATTAAATTAGTACTGTACAAGAACAAACAACAAAAAACAAAAAAGAACTTCCCACTGGCAGTACTATAATATGTATTACTGACCTATTGGATATTTTTACATATATTTTTACATACATTTTTATATATATATTTTTGTACATTTTTGTATATTAAAGTAGATTACCCTATTCTCCTATTTTTACATATGCTTATATTGTACATATGAGTTTAGTATTTACATAGACATGGATTATTAATTATTAAATAGATTAACATAATTCACTTACTTAAGATATGTATATGTTTTAAAGACCTATAGTAATGAACTAGGCATTTTGACATGTTTGTAATATACTCCTGTATATTGATTTATATAATTATACATTATTATACTTTCACATATACTTTATAGACAGTTTTTCCTTATGTGTATATATAATGTGTATAGACATGACATAGAATGACCTACAGTATTTATGCCTGTATTATTTAACTGTATATATTTTAGGATAACTGTGTAGTCTAACATTATTTTTAGGGTTAGATTTTTCATGTGAAAGATGAATGTACAAGCATTTTGAATATTCAATTTATTAATTTATTTTATAAGTGTAAAATAGCAGATATTATCATGTAGTTAGTATGGTTTCTAATAACAGTTTATTATTAGGTATTTGTTGTTTTTAAAAACAGAGTGTTTTTTAAATTGGAGGTTTTTTTTGGCGCCTAAAAGGCTTTAAAAAGAATGGACTGCAGGAGCTCATTGGTTCTGATGAAATCTGCGGTTTGACAGATGAAAGCGCTTAACCCTGTTTAAGAGCTATAGTGTATATTGCTCTCTCTTTGAATAAATTTCTTGTTTTATTGGTATTCGAAGTCTCGAGTGTTGGGGAATCTGTATCCTGCTATTTTTGGATTGTATTGTTGCTGTTTGATATATATATATATGTATATGTATAGACATATATATATATATATATATATATATATATATATATATATATATATATATATATATATATATATATACAGACGGGACTATAATGCATCATTTAACAGGAAAAACATTTTACTTACAAACTATTGGTAATTGTGATACCAAAGATGTAGTGTATATGGCTATATGCTGTAAATGTCCTGCGGTCAATGTGGGAAAACTAATCAAAAATTTAAGGAAAGGATTTGTAGCCATATATCTGAGGTACAGAGACAAAAAGACAGCAATGCATTATACAAAGATATTTTAGATAATGGTTATGCGCATACTTTTAGGTTTGCAATTTTACATACTGTATTAATGATCATTAGAGAAGGAGATAGAAAAAATGTAACTGAAATAGAAGAAAGTAAATGAATTTTGCATTTTAATGCCATAAGCCCACCAGGACTGAATGACATTTTTAGTTTAAAACCAGTTTTTATGATATGAGGAATAGGATACATTAAAATCACATATATTTTAACTATACTTTACATTTATATTGGTGTTTTGTGCATGTTGTTTTTACTGAATATTGGATGATTAGCTAATTGTTTTATTGAAGTGGCAGTAATTTGGCTGGTATATAAGATGATTTACTCAGTTTGAATCTTGATGGCTGATGAAGCAGTTTCTAGCTGCAAAAGTTTAACCTAAAGTTTAACTTGTGAATAAAGAAACATAGTTGCAGCTACTCGTGGGTTCCAGAGCTTTGTTTTTACGCATAATTTATGCTTTAGTCAGGTAGGCATGCACGAGTCCTTTGGCTTGGCACATCTCAGCCAACTGGCTCCTTTTCAGCTTACCATAATCCTTTGCTGGCATCCTTGCTTGCTCTCCCTGAGTAACTAAGCTAACAAAAAATGAATAAAAGTGTTGTGATATGAAACTCTGAATGTTCACTGCGTGGCTGATTGAGAGTACAAACACCTTCTTTAGTGATCATGGTTTACAGGGTACAGGAGTTCAATATCCAAATCACTGAATCCCAATATGTGATGATGTGATCCCACCACTACCAGCCAATAAATGTGATGCCTCACCACTGGGCAAATAATCGAGGAGCCTCAATCCTCACCACCGGCACCAGTGGGGGATGTACATTGGGAAGATGACAGGTACACACACAGTATTTTTAGATGCAGCTCTCTGCATCAAGTGTCACTACACTTTAGAGTACACTGACACCACAGTCAGTCCAAGGCTGGTTTCTCCCTCTTTCTCCAGATCTCCAATAAGACTCCCCACTGGCAAAGCTATAGAGTTGAGTCCTTAGCTAGGGTTCCAAGCAAAGTCCTCCAACACTCTCTCTGTCCAAGCAGTGCTTCATGTCCCTGGCCAAGTAGCTGACACACACACTCTTAGAAATTTATTTTATACACACACACACACACACACACACACACACACACACACACACACACACACACACCTGGAAAAGGCTTGCACAGGTTTACTACCTATGCCCACTTCTACTCAGACTATAAGGTAGTTATCACTGCCACCAGAACCCTTTATCAGCTACTTTAAGGGCCTTGACAAAAAGTGTCCAATCTAACTGTGTAATGTTACTATCAATACAAATGGTAGTTTGACCAAGAGCAAGGCTATTAGGAGTGGCCCACAATGTAACCAAATAAATATGCCAGTAGTCTCAGAACTTAAATATCTCTAAAAAGATCAGCCACAATGAAAGGCTTAAATATATTTAATAAATAACAAAAGAACAAGACAATACTAAATATATAGTTACAGTGACATCAGAGTTCAAAATCACAGGAAATATTTAAAACAACTTTGCAGGACAGTCCCAAATAAATAGCTAAGCTTTGCTATGTTTGTAACTATATCTAAGAGAATTACTATACCCTAGTACATTTACTTAATTAGAGCAGCAAGGCAGATGTGGTGAGTGGATCTTGATGTTGTCAGGTCCAATGCAGAATACAGAATGCTTAGTCTCTCAGAGAGTTCTCAAATTAATATCTTGAGTATTACTGCTGGGTTAGCTTGCAGAATGACATAATTTCTTGTCATCTGACTCTATTCCAGGAGAATCCCCCGGCTGCTGGAATCTGGCAGAATTTAGCATCTACCTGTGGAAAATACATAGACAAGGGCTTTTCCTCAGATCTTTGGCAAATGGTGGAAGTAATAAAACACTTTTAAGACAATACAGAAAGCTCCTTATTTTTAGACTCTGTGTCTCCTTGCTGCACTGAAACTGAAAGACAACCTCTGGGATTCAGCAAGCTCTGCACAGTGTGCAGGAACAGTGCAAGAGCTGCTGCATGCAATATGGCCAAGGAGCGATCCAGGAATGAGCTTCTGGGGCATGCACGAGCGCTCCAACAGTATTCCTGCACTGACACAGCTCCTGTATGCTGATTACCCCATCTGCAGGTGCAAACCATGCAAATGAGGTGAATTAGCTTTTCAGGAAGTATGCAGGCATCTGTGCAGGAATAGTGTAACCTGCAGGAAATGTATTCGGTTACTAACCAAATGCATTTCTGCAAATTACAAAACGGAGGCATGATAGCTCCAGAGAAAGCATGTATTCAATGTAGTAGGCATGCCAGTGGTGAAATATATGGCCATTGGCATGGTTAAATAGTTGCAAAATTATAAAAAACAACTTTTTTTTTTTTTGGCCAATTTCAGCCGTTTAAGTGTAGGGCAGTGGTGCGCAAACGGGTTCGGCCCGAAGATTAAAAAAAAAAGCTGGAAATAAGCTTTTAAACCAAAATCAGCATTCTGCCATAATAGTCAATGGCATGCAGAAGACAACAATACCATTGAATAGTGGTTGCTAAGGGGGAAGGCTGAGTGTCAGTCTTGTAACCATGCATTAGCAGTCAGTTTTATGCAAATGAGGGGACTGATACTGAATCACAGATTTCCCCGCAATGTTATCTAGCACCCAACTATGTAAGTGCATTAATAACATGGTGCAAGCCTAAGAGGTAGCTGACTTTATAAGGGGGTGTGTCATGCATGCTGTAAGCTTACTGGAGCTCTGTGGCCCATGTTTGCCCTTAGCTAAGCACAGCTAAGGAAGGGGGTGTGTCTGAGGCTGCCTAGCAGTATTTACATTGCCTAAACAGGTGTGCGAGCTGTGCATTGGGTTTAAAAAAAAAAAAAAAAAGGAAATAGCAGCTCTGTTCACATCTGAGCACTGGGTATGCACAGCACACCTTGGGGCTTACATGGGAAGGCAATGTGAAGGGAAAACAGCAGTAGGAAGGCAATCAAGGAGAACTAGCATAGCTGACAGGTCAAATGTATCAGAATCAGCCATTTACACAGGCAGCAGCCCAGCCCAGCCCAGCACACTACTATAAACTATGCAAACACAATTCATTCTGTTTTTTCCCACATACTCTACACCACTGGTGTATACAGACCAGGAAATTTTACCAGACAAAGCTAACAAAATGATAGAGCCTGCTGTCGCTTTCATACATCAGTATGTGGAAGAGGCTGAGGGTGGTGAGGATGAGAATGCTGACGACCAACCCACAGTGAGGAGATGAGTGTACAGACCCAGGGTAACCTACCAGGGACTACATGAGCTGGAGATAGTGGAGCGCTATAGGGTGGACAGGAACATCCTACAACAAATTGTTGATCTGTGCCAGCCATGCCTCACACACAGAACCAACAGAGGGGAACCCATCCCAGTGGATACCAAGGTATGTGCAGGCTTAAGAATACTAGCCACAGGTACCTTCCAAAGGCCAACTGGGGATATCATGGGGATCTCAGAGGCATCAGCATCCAGGGTACTCCACCAGTTCCTGGATGCAATATCAACACATGCCAGTGAGCACATATATTTCCCCAACACCCATGAGGCATTGACCAACAATATGCATCTCTTCCACCAAATAGCAGAATACCCTGAGGTAGTGGGTGCTATAGATTGCACACACATACACATCAAAGTACCACCTGGTGAGTGAGGTAGGGTCTACATAAACTGCAAGGGCTTTCCCTCCATCAACTGCCAGGTGGTGTGTGATGCCCAGGGCCTTATAATGAATGTGTGTGCTGGCAGCCCTGGAAGCTATCACAACTCCCACATTTAGCATATGACACAGCTTTACCAGAGAGTTGCCAGTGGGGACATCCCGTATGGCCGCCTAGTAGGAGATGCTGGTTACGCACTGGAGCCGTGGCTGATGACACCCATCAGAAATGCACACACACCTGAACAAGAACTCCATAATGAGGCACACACACAAACAAGAATCATAATAGAGCATGTGTTTGGGATGCTCAAGTCATGGTTTCGGTACCTGGACATCTCTGGTGGAGCCTTTCAGTACTCTCCAGCTACATGTACCCAATTTTTCATTGTATGTGCCATGCTACACAATAAGATCTTGCGGAAACAACTGCAGCAGGAACAGCATGGGGCAGGGCCACACAGTCCCCCCACTATTGCCAAGGCCAGCACAGGCACATAATGACTTGGAGGAGGAACAAACTGAGCCTGCCCATGTAGGCAGAAGGAGGCATGCCCAGTATGCCCAGGTTTTGGCAAAGAGGCAACGTATATCACATACACTGACATGGTAGGAACCCAGGGTATGACACCTCTCTCTGACTCACACATACAGTAATAGGGATGCCAAACATGGCACTATCTGTGCTTTACCATGTATAGGGAGTGTACTATGTGCATCTGACATTGTCAGCCCTCCAGCACCATCCTCAATACTGGCACAGCCATAAGTAACTCACTCTTCCTATCAGTTGCTGAATGGAGTAGTATGTTCTGCTAGTCGTAACTATGGTATGGATGTGAGCATGCAAGGGAATCAGGTGGCTGAATGGGATGGCAGCAGAAGTGGACACCTATATGGGCAGCATGGAATCCATAACAAATACTGGAGTCAACAAAGTAGGAAGCACTAGAGAAGTTGACAAATCCCACTGAAGTACATGTGGTGGCCCAAATCGATGTCCATAGGACACACACATGCATGTCAGTGAGGTTCACATACCCAACAGCCTCAGCCAGCAGGACAGGTGTAGATGACCATAAAGAAAGGCTGTGATAAGGCCTCCAATTAATGGGAATGGATAACAGCCCCCCTCCAGACCTACACAGACAGACTACAACAGGTCAGGCAGTTGTATGTTAGTTCTGCAGGGTATGAAGTCAGAAACTGAAATGTAGGTCAATAAAACCTAAGATCTGTAATCTACTGATATGCCTCTTGTCTGCATGATATGTCAGAATACAAAACAAAATGGAAGCCAACAGAGTACCTGAAATACCAGTACAGTCATAGCAAATGTTTACAGTTGTCAGGTGTGCCCCCAATCCTATGTAGAAATGCAGTAACATGTACAAGTGGGGTTAATAACAGTGGAACACAGATTACCTGAGCTGGCCCAATTTACAGGATAGATTGTTGCATGTGTACAATATGCAGGGCTCTGTGTGTTAGGTCATTGTGTGTTGTATATTGTGTGGAAGTGGTCAGCATGTAGGCATGGAGGGTTGTGTCCTGGTGGCCTATGGCCACTACTTTTGATGACAGGGCCATGTTCTGACAACTGCATTGCCAACCGCAATGCATCCCAGTAAGACCCAATTCAGCAGTCATCCATCCTCATTGTTAAGATGTCAATATCTGTCACCATCCGAAAGATGGACATGCCATGAATGTGGGCCCAAGCATATACACAGTATACAGATGGAAGTACCCTAGATAGAGTACATAAAATGTAACTGTCAACTGCACACACCTTTGGAATTGTACATACAGGTTAGCTGCACATTGGTTGTCTGTGTAGTATGGAATACTTGTGTAGTCTTGCCAATCACTGGCAGACCACAAAAGATACATTTATGAATTAATGACAGACTGCCTATGTCCCCACACAAGGCAGCATAAGGGGAATGTCCCAGGTATATCTGTGAGTCAGCTGCAAGAAGCTTCCATATCATATATGCACTCAGCTCACCCCGCCATCAGCCACAGGTTTATCACAGGTCATATCCCTGCTGTTGGGAATGAGTACAGCATGACCCCCACTTCTGAATGGGAATACCCACAGAATGCCGCAGGCTGAAGAGGTGTGCTATGCAGGTGTGTCCCTACTCCCTAGCTGTAAACAGCACCCTGCCAGCATCCAGATCAATGGATTAATATGGACAGGAACTATTGCCATTAACACCTCCCACACTTACCCTGTCACCCCAGGGGAATCCAGTAGCTCGCAGCCTGGGACTGTAGGAGTGATAGAATGCACTGGCCTGCTAAAGATGGCCTGCATCACTACCAAATTCCCTACAGTCCTCTGTCAAAGGCCTGTGCCTCATCTGTACTGCCAATGTATGTTATCTCATGGGGTCCCAAATAACAACATAACACAGTCCACAGAACAGAAATGCAAGCCCATGTCAACAAATCCCAGTAGCATGCCCACCATGTCCTACTGCTTGAACTGTGGACCAACCCCTAAATAACACTGGGATGAAGGCACAACTATAGGGATACTTCCCAGATATCACTCGCATAATGTTAGGAAGAGGATAGAATAACAGTGTGGGGGGTGAAGAAGCATGGACGTCATGGAGTGTGTGAAGTCTGAAACTCTGATGTGTGCCCATACTACCCCTGCCTGCAAACCCAGTAATGGATGGCTACAAACCCGCTTGTAAACCATAATGTGAAGGGGAACTGACCAGATATATGAGCCCTGCCTCTGGGTAATCTGGGTGAATCTGTACAACTGAGAGGTATGGCTACAGCAGGATATGGCCATTATGTAATGTCGATAGATGTACAAGCAGGGCTCCTCAGTCACCACAATACCAAGGTGCTGGACCATTTACACACATCCATCAGTAAGTGTTTGCAGCTACCCCTCCAGAATGGCATGAGTGCGCAAGAATATGTAGGTTGCAGATCACAATACTGGATACAGCTTCATTCATCTTGCATTTCCCTGGAAATAACTGTGAGCAAATAAGTATACCGGTCGGTATTTGATGATATAATACATCACAGTGTAAAACAGTGCATGTTTAAATATCTCTGCTAACACAAACCATGTAACACAAGCAGCACAGACAGCAATAGTTACAGTATCCCACTCTCTGTTGTCCATGTGACTCCATATTGTCAACCTATCTAAAGATATCCTGCAGAAACTGGCTGCTAGCTGTACATGTAGAACACAAAATCCTGCACTGGAGGATTCACACACACAATACAGAAGGTTATACTGGGCATGCTCCTACACTTAGAGAAATGAAGCCCATGTCTGATAACAAAATGCAGAAGATCATACTGGGCATGCTCCAACACTTCAAGAAATGAAGCCCATGTCTGGCAAATACAGTGAACTATACATATCTGTCGGTCGCAGATGTCTGTGCACACATACCACATTGCACTGCATTCATGCTTTGCACACACATTGGATAGAAATACTCCCACATATCCAAGGCCAACACACTATAATAGGTTAAACATACACACACAGAGATGTGGGGAAGAGAGAGGCAGACTGTGACAAAGAGATTGCCATCATGAGTCCTGTCCCACTCACCACACATCCAATTGGCCAACATCACATTATGTGCCAATGTCAGTCCCTGTACACATTTGCTTTTGATAGCCTTCAGCCCTATAGTGTCTGTGGTGATTGTAATAACTGTGTAAAATGATAGTACAAATCAGTATTCATCTAGCATTTGTATACCCAGTCCTGTCAAATGTAAAGTTGTGTGTGTGTGTGTGTGTGTGTGTGTGTGTGTGTGTGTGTGTTCCCAGAGGAATGTTTTATGGTCCAGTCACACACACTGGACTTCCCATATCCCATGTTAGCACTCATGCAGATGGCAGTCACCTTGAAATAACCCTCTGGCCAATTATCAGCTGTAAAATCTCTGTGGCACATGCGATAACTGCGTAATGCTATACTGTAATATACTAGTTAGGTAGGAGTTCTATTCCCAGACATAACAACTGTGAAACTCTGTGTATGTGCATAGAGGTTAATGATTTTGAGGCCATTCACAGTCACTACACCTCCCATTGCCCTACTTTAGCAAGCCTGCTGATGTCATTCACTTTGAAATATACCTTTGGACAAGGGCAAGTAATGCTATAGTGCAACATACTAGTTAGGTAGGAGTTCTAATCACAGGCATGGCATGTGAATCTGTGTGTGTGTGTGTGTGTAGAGATTAATGATTTTGAGGCAATTCACAGTCACTACATCTCCCATTGCCCTACTTACCAAGCCTGGTGATGTCATTCAACTTGAAATATACCTTTGGAGAATGCCTAGCCCCATAAGCTCCGTGGCACATGTGATAACTGCATAATGCGATAGTGTAACATACTAGTTAGGTAGGAGTTCTAATCCCAGACATGGCAATTGTGCAACTCTGTGTGTGTGTGACGGTTAATGATTTTGAGGCCATTCACATTCACTACACCTCCCATTGCCCTATTTTCGCAAGCCTGCTGATGTAATTTACCTTGAAATACACCTTTGGACAAGGGTTACCGCTTTGTGCTCCATGGCACATGTGATAACTGTGTCAAGCTATAGTGTAATATACTAATTAGGTAGGAGTTCTAATCCCAGACATGGCAATTGTTAAACACTGTGTGTGAGCATAGAGATTAATGATTTTGAGGCCATTCACAGTCACCACACCTCCCATTGCCCTACTTTAGCTAGCCTGCTATCATTCACCTTCAAATATACCTTTGGACAAGAGCTAGCCCTATAACTTCCTGGCACGTGTTATAACTGTGTAATGCTACAGTGTAACATGCTAGTTAGGTAGGAGTTCTAATCCAAGATATAGCAACTGTGTGTGTATGTAGAAATTAATGATTTTGAGGCCAGTCACTACAACTCCCATTGCCCTACTTTAGCAAGCATGCTGATGTCATTCACCTTGTAATACACCTTTAGACAAGGGCTAACCCTATAAGCTCCATGGTGCATGTGAAATCTGTGTAATGCTATAGCATAACATGCTAGTCAGGTAGGAGTTCTAATACCAGACATGACAACTCTGAAACTGTGTGTGTGTGTGTGTGTGTGTGTGCATGTGTGTGTGTCTGTGTGTGTGTGTAGAGATTAATGATTTTGAGACCATTCACAGTCACTGCACCTTCCATTGCCCTACTTTAGCAAGCCTGCTGATGTCATTCACCTTGAAATACACCCTTGGACAAGGGCTAGTCTTATAAGCTCAATGGCATATGTGATGACTGCATAATGTTGTAGTGTAACATACTAGTTAGGTTGGAGTTCTAATCCCAGACATTGAAAGTGTGTGTGTGTGTGTGTGTGTGTGTGTGTGTGTGTGTGTGTGTGTGTGTGTGTGTATGTGTGTATAGTGATTAATGGTTTTGAGGCCATTCACAGTCACTACACCTCCCATTGCCTTATTTTAGCAAGTCTGCTGATGTCATTCACCTTGAAATACCCCTTTGGACAAGGGCTAGACCTATAAGCTCCGCAATGTGTGCCATAAATGCAGAACAATGTAGTAGCAGTAACTACGCAGGTATGGGTTTGAATCTCATCTGTGTTAAGTATTTGTGTGTGTACTTCAAAGATTTTGGCCCCATTTACAGTGAATACACGTCTCAGAGCCTGACTTTAGCAGGCCTGCAGATATCATCCACCTTACAAGTACCTGTTGCCAAGCCTAAATCATGGCAAGTCAGTGTGCATGTGGTAAATGCATAACATAATGGTCTGTAAAGATTGTTAGATAGAAGTTTGAACCTCACCCCTGGCAAAAGTAAATGTGTGATTAGGGTAAAATTATTTTTGGGATCTCTCACCCACTACATCACACAATGCCAGTATTTACAAGGGCTGGTGGTGATCCTCACCTTAGAAGTACCTTGGGATGACATCCATCCAATAAGCTCTGTGGCGCATGCAATTAATGTGGTACACTGTAGTTGCAATACATAGTAAGGTAGGGATTTGGATCTCAGTACTGGCAAGTGTGTGTCTGTCATCAGTATCCTGTGTAGAGGTTGCTGTTATGGTGTAATGACATGATGCATTGTGGGGCTTTTTTTGCTAAATTGTTATATTGAGGACCTACTATAGGTCACAATGTCCACTTTACAAGGACAAGAAATGTCAAACAGTAGAGAGGCAGGTGTAGACAATCCATAACCCTACATGTGACATTATGGATTGGTGAACAATATAGCCAACCTTTGTATTACTCAGAGAACACTCTCCACCCATGTCTCATACACAAACACTTGGCTAGGCAACAACCACTATATTGGCAGTTCCCTGCATATTGCCCACAGATAGTAACAATGGTGTGATTGGAGTGGACTACATGCCTGTTGACCACAACACTATCATTGACATCAGAAAGTACTGTGATGTGTAAGATCTCCTGACTGAGTGTTATCCAGCAAGTAAAAGGACATGGCATCCTGTTTCAGCCCTAAAATAGGCAAATAAATGCTTACAGTGGTCCTTTTGCTATGTCCCCACTGGACACCTGCAACAACTGTAGAGTCTGCAAATGTCAGCACAAAGGGAATGCCATACCTTATACACATGCCCTGTATGGACAGATGACACTTTTTCCACTAAACACCTGTATCATGCTGTCAATGTAGGTGCAAGCATGACCTCAGTTCCATAACCAGGTCTCCCCAAATGAGGTCAGGAATGCTATATCAGAAGATAATCTGTACACACAACATGCCTCAAAGACCTCGAGTACACATCCACATGTCAAAGAACATGTGTGTGGGACATGTGCACAACCCAGACACTGTCCATGTTATGGAAAACAGCTCACATACATGGGATGCAGTGCACATCACTGGCCACCCACAATAGTAACCCAGATGAGTGGATGGTGAATACAGTACCCACTTGTAGGGAACACTCCAGGGACTACACCCCTGACCCACACTGGAGACCATTGTCATGTCGCCTGATGCCAAGGTATTCCCTTTGCCTAGCCTTGTACAGCTGTCAGGCCCCTCCACCAATTACACACCTGCGAAGCAATGAACCTATGCATCTCAGTATTGGCAAGTGTGTGTGTGTGTGTGTGTGTGTGTGTGTGTGTGTGTGTGGTGTGTAGATTAATGATTTTGAAGCCATTCACAATCTCTGCACCTCCCGTTGGCCTACTTTAGCATGCCTGCTGATGTCATTCACCTTGACATAACCCTTTGGCCATCTATCAGCCATATAAGCTCTGTGGTGTTTGTGATAACTGTGTAGTACTGTAGTGTAGCAAACTGGTTAAATAAGGGTTCTAATCTTGATCCTGACAACTGTGATAATGTGTGTTTTCCTTCCAGAGTGTATGTGTGTCTCCACTGACAGCTGCTTTTGTGGATATTCACATGTACTGCACTTCCCTTACCCCTTCTTTAGTACTGTTGCTGATGTCACTCACCTTCAAAAATACCTTTGGACAACTCTCCAACGTGTAAGCTCCAGTGTGCATGCAATAACTGCAAAACACTGTAATAACAATACCTAGTCAGGTAGGGGGTTGAAACTCAGTACTGGTAAGTGTGTGTTTGTGTGTGTGTCATCAATATCCTTTGTGGGTGTTAGGGTGAATGTGTACTGACAGGATCCATTGCAGTGTGGGTTTTGCTACATCATTATATTGAGGACCTATATGTCCCATTGTCCACATTATAAGGCCAACAGTTTTCAAACACTGTAGAGGTTGTTGTAGACAATCCTCAGCCATAAATATGTACAGCCATGTGCAATTACTATGTGACAGTATGGAGTAGTTAATAATATAGGCAACAGTTATAATACCCAAATACCACTCTCCATCCATGGATCATACACAAACACACTTGCCTCTTGCTGTCTTATACCCTTCCTTTTTTACTTTGTCTCTGTCTCCCTCTCTCTCCCTCCCTCCTTGGTGGATGTAGAAAAGTACATCTGTTTTGCCTAGGCAGCAGCTTGAGTTTTGTAAGGAATGCTCATGATCAGCTGATGGCCTGTGCAGGAATTGCAGTCCCCCACTTGCTAATTGCATGTGGAACAGCTGTGGTATCATTCCTATAGCCAATTGCATGGAAACACACTCCTATAAGTAGGAATATCATGTGGGTGTTGGCCCATTTCCTTCATTGTAAGCAGAACTTCATGTGGGTGTTTGACCAGCAACATCACAGAGGGTAGTTGGAAATACCTCTTATCACATACACTCTGGAGGCAGGCCAACAAACAGGAGGGGGAAGTCCCAGACATGGGGACAGAATGTAAGTATTGCTGTTCTACATTTGAAGTAATGTTGGTTTAACAGGGTTTGTGTGGATATGGCTGTTCTACATGATTTAAAGTCTGGCATGACAGTGTTATGTGGTTGAGGAAACTGTCACATGTAGGGCTATCTGCAGACTGCCCAGAGTTTGGAGTCTTACATGTGTTGTGTTACTGACACATTTCCTATCTTTAGATATGCAGTAGCACACTCTGATGACTGCAGTCAGTACATGATGACATCCATGTGAGTTACTGAGTTCATATCCCTCAGAAGAGATATGTCACGACAAACCCTGTTACACCAGCAACTTTCTCAGATTATCACAGCAATATGTCAATGTTGGCACTGTGTTTGTGCCTCTGTCCCCCAGTCTGTTGCCCTTTGTCCATATGTCATGCAGTAAGAGGAGCATATGTACAGTACACCATTATTTACTGACATCATACCTGGTAACAAGTCAGTGAGATATCAGAGTGCTAGACATGTTATGTATAGTAAGCCTTATATTTGAGGACAAAACCTGGGCATTCTGTTATAGTTTGTACAGTAGTGAGGTCTGTGTACTTACGGTGATTGTTGACAGAGTGTGCATTGCGAATATGTTACTTGGCCTGTGTACAGACTGTGGGTAGATGTCATTGTCCTTTGTCCTATTCTATCTGATGTTGCATGTTGCTCCAGTTTATGGTACTCTATCAGCGTACATGTTTGTAGGGCCAGACTGATGCATATCCCATAACACAGTCAGATATCAGACTACACCGTGTATTGGCCCAGTATATGTAGGGTTACTGTGTGAGTGGCTCATATGAGGGTAATGTTGTTCACACAGTACATATACTGTAATATTACTTAGGCTTACCATAATGTGACTGTGACTGTGTTCGGACTGGTTCTGGGTATGCACTTTCACACTGTCTGTTACTCCATGCTGTTACATGCCTGTAGTGCCTGCTATATTTGCAAGTACATGTGTATTTCCCCATAGGAAACTTGGATCAATGTTGAGGCAGTCTGCCTGTAGTTTGCACAGTGCTTTCTAACATGCCTAGCAGCTCAATGTATTTACCTAGTGTGTGTGTGTGCGTGTGTGCGTGTGTGCGTGTGTGCGTGTGTGCGTGTGTGTGTGTGTGTGTGTGTGTGTGTGTGTGTGTTAATGTTTTAATGTCCAGATATTTATCAGATGAACTGTTGCTTAGTCACCATAACTGCTGTCTGTGTCCAAAAAAGCAGTGGGATGGTATAAAGATGTATGTCACTAAGTAGTGTGAAATATGTGGGCTTGGGTCCTCTGCTCCTCTGGTTAATATGTGTTAGGACAAACAGGAGTGTGTGAATGCATCAACTGTGTGAGCTTATCTTGCCAGTATTTTTGAGATATCCCCACTCACATGGCTGTAAACATCCACTTTGTCAGACTGACCAGATTGTGTCAGATTGCCCACATTTGTTGGTCATATCTCTGCTGTATTCCATAGGATCATTACTGTGATTTGTGTGGTACTTCACTATGATGATCTTATGATGTCTGTCAGTAACTGATGGAATACATGTCAGTATCGGAAGTGACTTCCCACACAACATGTCTGTTAACACAACCCCTGTTACTGTAGCAACATTCCATATTTATACCTGCAATACTTACATGACATCCCCTTTCACTAAGAGGTTGTGACCACTGGTGCTGAGGTATGACTCCAGTACAATGTTATGGTCATATATTTTACACACACGCACACACACACACACACACACACACACACATTTTATATATCTATATATCTATATATATATATATATATATATATATATATATATATATATATATATAAATCAATATACAGATATATATAAATATGTATATAAATATATATGTGTATGTACATGCATACATATATCTATATATGTGTGTGCGTGCATGTGTGTGTGTGTGTATATATATATATATATATATCTATATATATATATATATATATATATATATATATATATATATATATATATATATATCCATATCCTTATCTGTAGACATGGCTGTTGTATATAGCTTCCCAGATGTATCACACCATATTTGATATGTGTATATTTAGATATAACATACTAGATTCAACACTAATACCACTAACAAGTACTACACAATTGTAGAAGTCAAAGCAGCTGTTCAATACTATTCAGTATGTGTACTGACAGATGTTGTTGTTTTTCTTTTGGCTTTTCCCGGTTAGGGGTTGCCACAGCGGAACTCCAGTCCATGAATGATTGGCAGTAGATTTTTACAGGGCTGAAGTGCCAGCTCGACGCCTAACCTTCAACGAAGGCACGCCCATTTACACATATCTTTCAAACGCTACTCGACCACGGGGAGGACATACAGACTCCACATAGAAGGTGCTCCAGCCAAGAATTGAACGAGAGAACCTCTTGCTGTGAGGCGACAACGCTACTGGTGCACCACCGCGGTATGTGTACTGGCAGCTATATTGGAAAAAACTACAACCATCTTCATTGCTGTGATGGTTTAGTGGTTAACTGTTGTGACTATAGTGTACAGGGTTCAAGACCTGCAAGGGCTGTTTATTTTGTTGTTAGGTAGAACAAGAGCTGTTGGATACAGAGTGGTTAAGGCAGTTTTGAGCAGCTAAGCTTGTTTGCATGGGTTTGCCCAATGGTAAGCGATGCTAATGAATGGTTAAATGAATAGGAGCTTACACAGTGTAGGCTTCACTTACCAGTGCACAAATCAGCTTAGCATTTACATTTAAGTAATGATTACACCTGTTAAGCATAGCTTAGCCTTGGTAACCAGTGATCACATTCCAGTCTGATAAATTAGCAGGGTAATGACATCTTTAATAAGTGTATTTAATTCCATGTAGATAACATGCCTCTACATGCTGTCATTACAGTAGCAAGGGGTGTGAGTATACTGTCTGGGACACCTGAGTATATATGGCTAGTACAAGAATCTTTTCCTTTTGTATGTGTTTCATGCATGGGTAGTATCCCAGGTTATATGCAGTCACACTTGCATGTATTGTATGTATTGTATCATTAAGTTACTACTGTTAAGTGCTTTCCAAAGTAAGAGTCCATTGCAGATTGTAGTACTGCAACCATACACCCCTGCATGCAAAGCTGGACTCTGAGTACTGACTATTGTGTTCTTGGTGTGTGAGCTGTGTGTTATTAAGTACTTGCTACTGGATATTGATTTGATATGTGGATATCAACTGTAGTCTACTATGTGTATAGGACATGTCATTGAGGATCGCTAGCATGTAGTAATGGCATACCTATCAGTGTCAAACATCTGTCTGTTAAAACATTAATCCTAATGCATAACCTGTTAGCTAGCTGATTTCTGTCTGTCCTCTGTACAGGTGTGCAGATGTCCGGTATCCATCGGGGCTGCTCACAGGCAATCTATGCTTGACTGACACTGACATGTCTGCCTAGCTGTGTTATGAATGCCACAGCTAGTAAACCCCACCCTGTATGCACCACATCCCATGGATACTTCAACTAGACTACCACAGTCAACAGAACATGCTTGGGTACAGGTCTCCAACCCAGACACTGGCCATGTTATGTAATATAGGTTGCATACATGTCAATTGGAGCACCTCACTGAACCTCTCCAAGAGACAACCAGATGATTGGATGTTGCATTTAACTGCTACCCTGAAGACCACTCAAATGGCATCAATTAATAGATGGCCTGCTGACAAATGTCAGATGGCATGATACCACTGTACCCACATCCCCTACTCTTCTCATCTCTCCATGGACAATATCCTGGTACACACCTAGTAACACCTGCACCTATGGACTCCAGTACTGATATATGTGTCAGTGTGCATTGCTGAGAATAACTGTGTCTGTGTGTTTGTAAACCTGCAGTTGATAATACCCTTAGGACCTTCTCACACACACTACACCCCTCATTGCCATAGTTAGAAATGGCTGCTGCTGTAATGCACATTACATGTACCTTGTCACACTCTTCACCCTATGGGCTACCTTGAGCTTGCAGTACCAGCACAATACTATTGTAAAAATGGCTAGATAGCCATGGGTTATTCTCTGAGTCCTGGCAAGTGTGCATATGTGTGCAAGTGTGTTTATTTGTAGGTTACAGCATGTTGAGGCCACATTCTCCAAATACAGTACACCTGGACATACAGTATAAGGCATAGTGATATTGCTGACAGGAGAGCCATGACAAACCATCATGCTACTATCCATGTAGCATGTGCAATAAATGCATATCCCTATGGTAGCACTGATGTGATAGACAAGGAGTTGTATTGCAGTCCTGGTAAATGTGTGATTGTGGCTATGTCAGAGTATTATCATGGGTTTCAGTGAGTAAAATATCCAATGTGAGGTGTGGGTGCTGGGTATACTGTCTTTACACCATGGTACCCCCAGTCCATGTCCTAAGGTCCACTTTATGAGGACCACTGTCACCAGCAACCATACAGGTAACTGAGTAAACTATCCAGCCCAATGATGCATGCACTGTGTGCAAATTATCTATAACAGAATTGACTCACTGACGAGGTTTTTAGCACTGATAACCCAGGTCTCTCAGATGTGTCTATGACTGTTATGTGTTTGTCATTGTGTATATGACAGTATGGCATACTGTGTATTGTCCACTAACACCCAGTACATCCCACATTACCATACTGTATAAGGCCTGGTGATGTTCCTCACTTAACAAAAGACTTAGTACACACATCATCCTAAAAGCTGTGTGGTGTGTGCAATTATGGCCAAACACATTAGTAGTAATAATTACCTAGGTAGGGGTTCTACTCTCAGTGTTGCCAAGTAAGTATGTGTATATGTGAAGGGATCTACTTCAGTTTGCAGAATATACATGTCCCAGAAGGTCATCTGTCTGAGAACTGACTGGCAAATGCTAACATTTCAAAGAAATCATGTCATGGAAATTCATTCCATCAAAGCTAGTAGTAGATGTGTAAATGTCCTCTTCCCCACTGTACAACTGTACAGCGATACTGGAGATGGTATATATAATTGGGTGTGGATGTTGTGGGTACAGCCACCCTCACTGGGGTTATTGTTGTGTGTATCCCCATGCTTAGTCTGCTGTAATACTGTACAGTATATGTTAAGAGGTTAGGTAGTCGTCACTCACACTATGTGTGGCTGTACACCACCCCACACCCTCCAATGTGTAGGGCTGTGCCACCCACACCAGCACACCTATGTTTACCAGTGCCGGGATTGCACTACATTTGGGAAGGAGACATATACTTTGCCAGTACCATCATCAATGACATTAAAGTAGCAGAATGGTTATTTACTGATGTGATGTTTTGTCTATTATGTCTTGGTGGAATTACATAAGCTAAAATGGGATCACTGCAAAATTAAGTACATCCATGTATATAGTATTCTCTGTGTGTTGCATCAACACCAAAGCCTGTGTGTGTGTGTGTGTGTGTGTGTGTGTGTGTGTGTGTGTGTGTGTGTGTGTGTGTGTGTGTGTGTGTGTGTGTGTTTGTGTGTTATACACAAACATGGTGTGCCACCCAGTAAACTTACCATTGTCTACTGTAGAAGGGCTGCTGACATCAGCCACCATGCACTCAGCTGTATACACCCCTCAGACTTATCAGCCAGGTGGCACATGCAGTAACTCTTATATTGACCTGTTACTTTTGTTCAGCTGTACCCAGGATATGACACAGTCAATGTGTCACCACAGTGCCATACCCCTTGTAGGAAACAACAACAGACCAACACCCCGCTGACAAATAGACACCTATAACACAAACTGAATACATTATGGATACCACTATCAGTCAGTGTTAATAGCAGCTATAATGCATCATGGCTGAAAGCTACACATCCTGACATGTAAGCATTAAACTTTCCTGCTGAAAACATGTTAAACAGCATTACATTGCTGCACCTTAGTACATTCACAATGTGCATCAGAACCGTATTAGCCTGCCCCTCCATCGATGGTATGGATGACAGGGATGTGGCACAGGTATCATCATATGTGCAGGGTGTGTTGTGGGTTCAGAGACCTAGGCTGAGCCATTTGGTTGACATCATGTGTGTGTTAGGGGGTTTTGTTATTAATTGGGCTGTGCAGATTTGGTGTGTGAAGGTATGGAGGTGCCCTAGGTGTGTGTGTGTGTGTGTGTGTGTGTGTGTGTGTGTGTGTGTGTGTGTGTGTATGCATACAGTTCAGCCATGTGGCTGCCCTATACAGGGGTTTGTTGGACAGCTGCAGACTGTACATGGCAAGGGGTCCAGTTCATCATCTCCAGCCATGGACAAGAGAACTGTGCCTTACAGGGGTTCCACAGGCACTATCAGGTACAAGGCCAGATATGTTACTCTCCCCTGATGATGACACATGTCTGCTGGATCCAAGTCCCTGTTGGGATCAATCAGGGTCATGTGCATGTGGCCTGCCATGTTGTGGTGTGAACAGCACCCCCCTTGCAGTGCTGGTACTGCCATTACTTGTTGCACGTCCAAGTAGACCACCACCTGTTGGTGTTGCTGACCTACGTCCATGTGGCTGTTGCCCTACTCCCACAATATGCTCTAACACTGTCATTGCATGGGTGAGGATTCTCACCATCTTGCCCAACTGTCTATCCAGGACCTCTGCAAAATAAAGTTGGGCACTTGAGAGATCACAGATGTTGTCAATAACAGCAGAATGAGTAGCCCTCTGGAGCCACAGACCCTGTCTGGTATATCATTCCATACATGCCTGTGCCTCCATGATGGCCTGAAACATGCATCTGGTGACACCTGCTGTGGCACTTCTGTCAGGGGCATGATGGCCATCAGCCCTCCTATGAGCACCCCTGTACATCTGCCTGTGTGGTACCTCACTGATCATCCAGTTATGGCTGCTGTGTACAGACACACTTGCCATAGTCACTGTCCTGTCCCATTCCACCACCCACCAACTGTTCCTCTTCTATGGCCACTGGTGATAGGGTATGTATAGGCAATGTGACTGTGTGCGAGGATGGGGTGGATAACAGTGGGATGTCAACTGATTGCACAGCTTCAGCCCCTGACAACCCCACCTATGCCTCACCATACCTACCTTCATTGTTAGAGTCTGTATGGACACTGACGTCAGTTTCCCTGCAGGAGGGTCCCTGACCCACCTCACCACCTGTGAGGGGAAAACAGGAAGCATACTTTAAGACCTGTACATCATCGCTTATCTCTACACACAAGCATGCACACACACGCATACACGCACACACACACACACACACACACACACACACACACACACACACACACACACACACACACACACACACACTTATAGGTGAGGTGGCACAAACATATTACACAGACCTCTCATTACCAAACTGTCAACAAGCATGATATATGGCACTCAACAGTATGTGCTGCAGCTATACTCAATCCCTGTTAACAAAATTATACATCTCTGTCATGCATGGGTTCCCCTGGAACACACTGCATGCATATACATAGTATTGCTGTGCACCAGTTCAGCACCCTGCCATGTACTGTGCACCATACCTCACAAGTGTACACACTATTGGTGAATGTGTATATGTGTGGCAGTTATTTTTGCTCTGCTGCTCAAAGCCCCTATGTGTTTGTCTGACACAAACCTGGGTTGATATGAGAACAGATGTCAATAGTGAATGCCTGACGTCCGATTTGCAGATCTCATCATCAGCAGTGCATGTATGAGCAATAAATTCCAATTATATTGACAACCTCCAAAGCTTACTGTGACTATGAGGAGTGTACACACCCTTATTGACATGCCACTCTCTTCCCTAATATGCCATGGGGCCACAATACTGCATAAGTTAATATTACACACACCTGATATGTGACATATGACCTGTGCAATCAAATGCAGTATCAATCAAATGTGTTAGTTATGCAGATGTTGATTGGGATGCATACAATATGTGGGTTGCATAAGTGTGCACACCCTTGACATGATTGTTTGTTGCAGCACCTGTTAAGTGAACTACAACAGTCACTATTCATCAAAGGTGTATACTAGCATGGCCCATCTTAACTTGCCATTATTTGGTCACTCTGCCCTACAGATGTCCATGAACTATACTAGATTGCAAGGTCATCTCATGTGCACAGTGCCTTCACTATTGCTTTGGAGTCAGGGTTATATCTGGCACAACGCATGATGTTGACTGTGTTCAAATACAGACATTCTTAGTGAGCTTTGGATGTATCAGTTCACTTTTGTGTTTCAGGATGACACCCCTCCCCATCCTCAG
>NC_056746.1:1567355045-1567375045 GCF_019279795.1 Protopterus annectens
CAGTGGCAGCGCTTTAGCTTTAATGTATATTTAAAGCTTGGTATTGTACCTTGGAGTTTGAGAATACTAAAAATGCCCTTGTATGGTAATACACATACCATAATTCTCAAGAAATGGCAAGAAATGAACATCAAACTGGGTCTTGAATACATGAACTTAATGAACAAATTCTTTTCTGATATTGAAAAGCAAATGCAACAGGAGATAGTAGCACAAGAACGTAAGATCTCTTCATTGCCTGATTTTGCTTTACATACTATTGAATACGATAAAATGTTAGATTACACAAATGTGATGTGAGAATGGAGGCTCTCAAGTGTCACAAGCTTAAGAGAGATATTAATGACTTTAATACCAGCCATATCTTCTCATGGCCCAAACAAAGTTCTTATGAACCATTGAGAAATACTACTAACAATGTTAGCGGTTTGCATAGCCAAACACAGGAGTCACTGGATGCATTGGATATAATTAATGTAACAGAAACATCTATCAAATCAGTCAGACCGCCCACTAGCTTGATGAGCAGAGAGCAACCATTTTCTAAACCTATCAATGAGCACAGTACTCAGGATGTTTCACCTTCCACTCAACGATTGGCTGGTTCACAAAATAAAGGCACACCTTTGGCTTTTCAACCCCCCCCCCCCAGCAACCTGTTAATTTGAAATTACTGGAACAAGTGCAGGAAAGACAGCGGAGCATATAGAGAGGGTGTTCAGCACAGAAAAAGAGATAGAGGACACAGAGCGGGTCCCGCTCCAACTACAAGATACGGAAGTGAGTACATCCACACTTAAAACTATTGTTAACCTTTCATACTTTGAAACTACACCAGCTACTGTATTATTGTTACAAAGGGAATTGGGTTTCATACCGGCTGGCTTGGACACAGTAACTGATGCACTAACTGATTTAAAATTGTTCTGCAGAGAGTTGGACTTGAAATTTACTTTTTGTGACACTTTGAATATACAGCGAGTTGGATGTAGATGTAAGACTACATTTATCCCTATAAGTCATCCAATTGTTTGTGCATTTAATAATATTTGTGAAATACAAATTAGAGAATTGTATGAGAAAGGCCGAATTGGTAAATGTTATTATTTAACTAATGATGAACGTATGGCCTTAATAACACTGAAGAATAATGATTAAATAATCATAAAAGAGGCTGATATGGGTGGTGCGATCGTATTAATGAATAGACTGGATTATTTCTCTAGTATGAATGCACTATTGATTGATGGGGATACCTTTGTTGAAATATCTGGTTTAAGTAAATTATAAGCTGAGTGAACATGATAATTTATGATCTGCAGCTTATGAAGGATATTGACTTAGATACATTAAGTTATTTTACAGTACTTGCACCTGTTGTACCGGCTTTATATGGCCTTCCCAAAATACATAAGTCACTTACAAATACACCCATGAGACCAATTGTCTCTGGACGTGGTTGGCTCACTGAGTCTATTTCAATCTATTTACAGCATTGCCTTTCAACTTATCTGAAACATGTACAAAGTTATATCAAGGACACTCCTGATTTTTTAACTAGTTTGAGCACATTGTTTTATGACACAGATGTAACCAATTTCATTATGGTCACAATGGACATTATGTCCCTTTTTACTGTAATTCCTAATCAATATGGAATAGCAGCTGTTAGAAAAGTGTCATGTGAAAGAGGGTTACTAGATGGACATCATATTGAAGCAATTTGTGAATTACTTGAAGTGGTCCTTGAAAATAATGTTTTCACATTCAACAAGTATTACCACCAGGTATCTGGTGTTGCTATGGGTACTTCGGTGGCTAATACCTATGCAACACTGGAGACTATTGAGAATGTGAAACTATCTTTAACAGTATCATACCTATGCTATACAAAATCTGGGGATTTTTTTAACATTTTGTGGATGATGTCTTTTTTATATGGAAAGGCAGTAGAAAAAAAAAGGATGATTATATTGAAATGTTGAATGGCAGCACTGTTTTTTTTAAAGTTTTCTATGGACTGCTCTTCAAACAAAATTAACATCTTGGATGTGACATTGTATTTTGATGGTATTGATATACATACTACCATATACAAAAAACCTATACATGGTAATAAATATTTACATAAAAAAGTATGCATGCTCCCCACATTTTTAGGGGAATAATAAAGTCCCAAATGAAATGTTTGTCGATTGAACACTGATATCAACCTTTTTCGACAACAAGCAGATAATATGACCAAACTATTAGTAGACAGGGGTTATGATACTAGTATGATTACATGCTATTATAACGAAATAGCTGGATTACGAGATGGTGATGCTAGTCCATACTTCAGGGACAGAAGAAATATTACTGATACGACATCTGCTGCCCCTGATACTTGCATACAACTTTGATTTATAACAACATATAATAGAACTACCTCACAAATACAGAAAATTATTTCTGATAATTGGCCTGTACTACAGGCCTTACCAGATTTAAGGAGATTTATTGACCCTAGACCTAGGTTTGCATATAAAAATAGTGCCAATTATGTTATAAAGATATAAAGGGGAATATGAATTTAACTAAGATAAAAAAAATGGTACTTTTCCATGCTATAATTGTTGTTGCTGCACTTATATTGATAAAGATGTGAATCATTTTGACACACCGACTGAAAAAATATTTGAATTCAAACGTGCTGCAACCTGCAATAGTATTAGTATTGTATACCTGGCTACATGTAAAAAATGTAAATGTTTCTATGTAGGTAAGTCAAATAGAAGACCTAAAGATAGAATAATTGAACATAATTCGGATATTAGACAGAAGATTTTGACAAATATTCTAGCTAAGCATATAAATGAGACTAATTTAGAGCATGGTTTTATGTTTAAAGTCATTGGAAATGTAAACAAGAACAACAGATGGGGCGATATAAACACTAAATTAGAATTGAGTGAATATAAATTGATACTTCTTCTATCTGCAGATACATTACCTGGCTTAAATGAAATGGTATAATTGAAACCAGTTTTAAAACAGACATAACTGTTTACATTAAATTTTATGTACTAATTCCATTATATATTAGGACTTGTGCAATATTTTAATATGTTTCTTTTTAAAAAAAATGTGGTGTTTCTTTAATAATATGCGATGAATTTTATTGGCTGTGACTTAATTAATGTTTATATAAATTGTTTTTTAGTAGGTGTATTAAGTTAATACTGATGAAGGGTGTTTAACCTGAAAGCTTTGTTCTTATGATTAAACTACTACGCTACTCAGTTCGTCTTTGATCTATTGCGTTTTTGTTTGAACTGTGTTTTACTTAAATCTGTGATTGTCTTGCTTGAATCCCATGAGCCCCCATATGGAAACAATGGGACCAAGGTCCCACCCATGGGCAGTCACCACTGCATCTTCATGGCCCTGAAGGTGCCTGGGCTGGTGGCTAAGCAGGAGGAGCATGCGGACCCTATGATTGTGTACTGAGGGCCTCAAGGTGGTGTAGCACATCCACCAAGTCTCTGTGGAGCTCCCTATGCACCATACCTTGGACCTGACTTCGGGTGACAGGATCCTGTCTGTGTGTTCCCGGAGGGGGGGGGTGAACACCATCCCCTGAGGTGGTTCCACCTGAAGGTAGTGTAGGACCAGTAGATGATGAGTTCCCAGGGTGGGTCCCTGATGTGCTGTGGCCTGGTAACATGGCTAGATGAGGTGGAAGAGGTGGTTCTGCTGGCAACTGTCTTCCCAAACATGCTATTGTGTCACAGTTATAGAACATATGTGGGTAGTAATAGTCCACACATTCTAGGATTATGTCTAACAGCATGTATAGATATCCCCATTAACACAAAACACCAGATTTGCAGCAGTCACATAGCAAACAGAACACATGCATATATGGAACCGTAGTGGCCTTGACAATGGCATGCAGGTGACATTATTTGTAACAGGCTACAAATTACAGTGTTTCAACATGGAACATGACTACAAACACATTGCACAAATTGTTGTACAATATGATATGTCCCAACAGTAGGTCTGCTGTAAACATACCCATTGAGATGTGTGATCAGATTGTTGTTGCAGATATGGTGGGGGGAGGCAGAGATGTGTATTAACAACTATTATATCCTTGTAATATGAGGTCCTCAGACCTGTTTTCCTCTTTTTCTTTCAGGTACCATGTCTTGGGAGAGATTAGCAATCTATAGCCCCAGGAGAATGATGTCCTCATTCAGTACCTGGTGCAGCACTACCACATCCTATTTGGACATACAGCCCATGATCTGCAGGAGAGGACCAACCTGTGGAACAATCTTGTCCACAGGATAAACAATGTCGGCCTGCATAACTGCAGTTATGAGCAGGTCTGACATCGGTGCACGGATCTACTCCACCATGCCCATAGGCATACTGCTGCAGTTAGGAGGGACCAGCTTGCCAGGGGGGGGATCATGCTGTCCAGCCCCCCCAACACATGCTGAGGAGTTCCTCACCAGCCTCGGGGCACCTGCCTGCCCGCAAACACAAGATCCCATGGAGAGCATTCTGGAGGTGGGTGCTACCCACACAATGGATGAGGAGTGTGCAGGTAAGGCCACAGGGCACATCAGTAGACCACTGTTGCATATCCATCTGCATCTGTAGAGTTTAATCATGCATACATGAGATGAAATATATTTAGTCTGTTGCTGCGTTGTAGTAATAAACAGATATGCATAATCTGTATTATTGTGGGTTTGTACTGTTGATGTACTGTAATGCTGCACTGTTGATGTACTGTAATGCTGCACTGTTGATGTACTGTAATGATGCTCCCACCCTGTACCAATGCCACAGGTGTAGCTACTGACATCACATCTCTCACACAACTATGTAGGTCCCTCTAGTATACCTCCTGGGCAGCAGCCAGTAGCTGGCGAGTATGGTGTTTTTTCAGGTTTGCCAATACACCGGCCATGTTATGGCCATGGTATATTCCATGCACACATTTAACATACCTACCCATAATGTATGCTGTACATGTTCACTTATTGTTGCTATTAACTGCACTGCATCACAGTGGTCACCATGGTGGGATATCTGAAGGGTATGTAACAGCCCTGCAATATAACTAACAACCTGTCATTGCAAGATGTGTGCACAGAGATGAACATAATGGTGGGACAAATGGCCTACAGTAGGGACATGTCTGAAACATCACCCTTATACAGTGCTACAACAGTGTATATACCACTATTACAATGGCAACTGTTACAGATCCACTCAGCGGCATATCACAATACTGCATTCCACAACCCTTACAACCTGTAATGTGGTCCTAACATGAGCAATGAATGTGTAATGTGAAATCCTATATTAGGACAGCAAATATGGGGAATGCATACCTTCACAAACACTGTAAGCAAATGTGTGCATACACTCCAAGCAACATATTATGGAAGGAGCTTTTGAGATATTGACAGCATGCACTCTTCATGAGTATGGACATTCCAGCAAGTACAGGTCCTCAATGTCACACCAAGAAATGGTCTGCTGTCCAAGACGTTTGGCCATCAAATGTACCCACTTACCTGCAACAGAGGCAGCTGTGGCTTGCACACATCTTACAAGACATGGAATGGATCCCATATTCAACAGGTAGCATGCAGGACTTGAACATGTAGCCTTACCTCACCATTGCATATACCATGGCAAACAGTGCAGACAGTCATGTATGTGGAGAGGATATATGGGGCAGGATTAATGTAGAAACTAAACAGATGGCCATCCAAGACAGACGGCACATGTTGCAAACTAGTCATGCAGGCTGCCTAGTAACATGCCACAGCACTGAGGGAGTAGCAGGAATGTCTAGCAAGTACTGGCTGTGCAGTACCTGTGTCAGCAATTGCATAAGTGTGGCCCATGGGTTAGAGTAATCAGATGGGATAGTTGTTCCACAGGAAACATCAGCCAGGGCTCTCTACATGTCGCGTATGCATAACATCAAAAGTCCCCCAAAGGCATGCATTGCAGTGTGTACTGGTGTACCAAGACCAAGTTAGAAACCTACAGACAGTATCAATTAAGATACATGTGCTGCACAACCAACACCTCACCCCACCTTAGGCCCACCATCCCCATCTATACCTTGCTGGTGCCAGTGTACACCTGTATGTTTGCCATTCATTAGCAGGGACTAGGTCAGTACACATGGTCTTCAGAGTTCTGGACACTGTAAAATGACACACATGTGTAGGCCATAGTTGTCAAGCATCTGCAAAAAGGTTGAGGATGGGGGAGGGAGTGTCATCCTGAAACAGAACAGTGCACTGAAGCAGAGATCCACAGCTCGCTAAGAATGGCTGTATCTGTAAACAGTCAAGGTCATGAATTGTGGCAGACATAACCCAGACTCCACAGAAATAGTGATGGCACTGTGTGACCTCCAAGGGCTGCGCACATGAGTTGACCTTGCAGTCATGCAGAGTTGGACATTTCTAGGGAAGAGTGACCAAATACTGGCAAATGCAGATGGCCCATGCTAGTATACCCCTTCCAGGAATAGTGACTGCTGTAGTACACATAACAGTTGGTGCAACAAACCATCATGATAAGGGTGTGCACACATATGCACCCACAAATTGTATGCATCTCAATCAGCATCTGCATATCGCCCACTCCGAGGTAATCTCTGCCTAACATATAAAGCTATGCCAAACCCAGAGCTGTTGGACATGCTACACCTAAAGAAATCCCAATCCCTCCAAGCTACATAGTCTAGGGACCTAAACCTTGTCACCACAATAAACAGGACATGCTGGAGGGATAGATTCCTGTCCCAGACACTTCCCGTACTCTGGAACAGGCTACCCATCTAAGTCAAGAAAGGTTCTTCATTAGTACTCGTCAAGAAAAATCTTTATGAGTGGACGGGAAATAGGAAATACTCCCTGGGGATCACGTCTGTGACTCTGCTCGACAGTGGCACAGGAAAATAACTTTCTTGGGTGGCGTAAGCCAGGGAACCTTGTTGGCTAGGCTTACGTAGATCCTCGGGTCGATAGCCTAGTACCTACCTATGAACAACTAACCATTTGTTTGATACTGCATTTGATTGCACAGGTCATATGTCACATATCAGATTCATGTAATGTTAACATATGCAGTAATGTGGCACCATGGCATATCAGGAAAGAGGGTGCCATCTCAATAAGGGTGTGTGCACTCCCCATAGCCACATTAAGGTTTGAAGTGTAATTGTATTTTATTGGCCATACATGCACCGCTGATGATGAGATCTGTAAATCAGACATCAGGCATTCACAAATGACATCTGTCCACATATCATGCCAGGTATGTGTCAGACAAACACATAGGGGCTGTGAGCAGCAGCAGAAACATAACTGCCACACATATACACATTCAGCAATGGTGTGTATACCTGTGAGGTATGGTGCACAGTACATGCCAGGGTGCTGAACAGGTGCACAGCAATACTGTGTACATGGGTGCAATGTGTTGCAGGGGAAGGGGCATCACCTACAAACACAACCCATCCATCACAGAGATGTATAATGTTGGTAACGGGGATTGACTATAGCTGCACTGCATGCTGTTTAGTGCCATATGTCATGCATGT
The DNA here is from genome assembly GCF_019279795.1 of Protopterus annectens. Lineage (NCBI taxonomy): Eukaryota > Metazoa > Chordata > Ceratodontiformes > Protopteridae > Protopterus > Protopterus annectens. The sequence continues at coordinate 1,567,362,676 of NC_056746.1, forward strand.
TGATAGCTGGGTAATGAGAGGTATGTGTGTAATATCTTTGTGCAACCTCACCTGTAATTTTGTGTGTGTGTGGGGGGGTGAATATGTCTTTAAGTGCTATCTGGTGGAGTGGAAGGGGGTTGATGTATGTAGAATGCATGTGTTTATGTGTGTGTGTACATGCTCATGTGTGAGTGTGGGGTTGTTCATGCCTCTCAACTTCCCTTAGAAATCATGCATTAGATGTACAGACATATTAGACATCAGGAATGTTCTTCTTCTTTCGGCTTTTCCCAGTTAGGGGTTGCCACAGCAGAACTCCAGTCTGTTAATGATTGTCAGTAGATTTTTTTACGGTGCCGCAGTGCCAGCTTGACACCCAACCTTCAACAAAGGCATGCCTTACACACGCCTTTTGAATGCCACTTGACCACGGGGAGGACATGCAGACTCCACACAGAAGGTGCTCCAGCCGAGAATTGAATGGGATAACCTCTTGCTGTGAGGCAACAATGCTACTGCTGCACCACCGCAAATACTTTTCTTAAATGAAATCACAGGAAAGCTGATAGAATAATAAAGTTTGCAGCATGAAAGATGCATTGGGAGGGAAAACTGGACACCAGGTATTTTTTTAATTGCAATCAGTAGAAAGGTGAAAGAATGCCTAAGTATGCAGCACTAAAGATGCATTGAGGAATTACTAGACAACACCAGAGAGTGTTTCCAAATATTTCTGTAATCCCCATAAAAAGTTAATAGAGCAACAGATCTTGCATCTACTGAACAATAGTTAAGTATGAAACTCCAGTGTGTGACATTATTGACAGACTGTAGTAGCCCATAACATATGGGGGCCATGCTCAAGGCTTCTGGACAAAACCAGGGTGAACACTTGATGACATAAGGGAGTCTTTGAAAAAATTACTCCAATCAAGTTAAAGAGTTAATGGAGTAACAAGTCATGTTTTGTGATCATTTTCTGAGCAATTAAAGGAATAATACTTTAATGACTGGTATTATTGACTAATTATTCAAGACTGAAGCAGGATGGGGAAAATAAGAGAAAAAACTAGGGACATTCTGTAAACTCAGGGACAGATAAGTAGTATCGTGGAACGTCAGGGTGTGTGTGTGTGTGTGTGTGTGTGTGTGTGTGTGTGTGTGTGTGTGTGTGTGTGTGTGTGTGTGTGTGTGTGTGTGTACTGTTAAGCAATGAAGTACAGGTCTTTAAGTGTGTTTCTTGTTTTCCTCTCATAGGTAGCAAGGTGGGCCAGGGTCCCTCCTGCAGGCAATCTGATGTTGGTGTCCATACAGACACTGATAATGATGATAGGTGTGTTTTGGCACAGGCAGGGTTGTCAGGGGCTGAATCTGTGTCATTTGACATCCCACTGTTATGCACCCCATCCCCGCACACAGTCACATTGCCTATACATACCCCATCACCAGTTGCCATAGCTGAGGGACAGTTGGTGGTTGTTGGCATGGGACAGAACAGGGTGGTATCTATGGCATGTGTGTCTTGCCACAGCAGCCATAACCATATGTCCGGTGGGGTACCACATAGGCAGATGTACAGGGGTGCTCGTAGGAGGGCTGCTGGTCATCATGCCCCTGGCAGAGGTGCCACATCTGATGCTACCAGATGCATGTTTTAGGCCATCATGGAGGCACAGGCACGTATGGGACAGTACACCAGACAGGGTCTGGGGCTGCAGAGGGCTACTGATTCAGCTGTTTTTGACAACATCCGTGTTAAAACAGGTGCCCACTGTTATTTTGCAGAGGTCATGGATAGATGTTTGGATGAGATGGTGGGAATCCTCGACCATGGAATGTCTGTGCTTGATCATATGGTGGGAGTAGTGCAACGGCCACATGGATGTAGGCCAGCAACACCAACAGCTGGAGGTCAACGTGGACATGTCAGAACTCATAGCCACTCCCGTAGTGACAGTACCAGCCCCAGAACTGCAGGGGGGCACTGTCCACACAACACAACAGGCCATGTGCACATGGCCCTGGCCTGTCCCAAGAGGGACCTGGATCCAGCGGACATATGTCATCATCAGGGGAGAGTACCATATTGTGCCTTGTACCTGGTGGTGCCCGTGGAACCCCTGGCAGGCACATTTCTCGTTTCCATGGCTGGAGATGGTGAACTGCACACCCTGCCAGGTATGCTCTGCAGCTGTCCAACAAGCCCCTGTATAGGGCAGCCACATGGCAGAACTGTGTCCATGCATACACACACATGCATCACCAACACAGCTAGGGCAACCCCATACCTACACACACCACATCACAACAGCCCAATAAATAATTAAACCCCCTCACACACACACACACACACACACACACACACACACACACACACACACACAATGTCAAATTTATGGCTCAGCTTAGGTCTCTGGCAAACCAACAACACACCCTGTGCATATAATGATATCTGTGTCACATCCCTGTCATCCATAACATTGATACAGGGACAGGCTAATATGGTTCTGATGCACAGGGTGACTGTACTACTGTGTACCAATGTAATGCTGTGTAACATGTTGTCAGCAATAAAGTGTAATGCTTACATGTCAGGAAGTGTAGCTGTCCAGCCATGATGTATTATAGCTGCTATTAACACTGAGTGATTATGGTCTCCATATTGTATTCCATTTGTGTTGTAGGTGTCCATGTGTCAGCATGATGTTGGTCTGCTGTTGTTTCCTACAAGGGGTATGGCACTGTGGTGACACCTTGGCTGTGCCATATCCTGGGTACAGGTGAACACATTTCACAGGTCTGTATAACAGTTACTGCATGTGCAACATATCTGATAGGGCTGGGGGTGTATACAGGTGAGTGCATGGTGGCTGATGTCAGCAGCCCTTCTACAGTGGACAATGGTAAGTGTACTGGGTGGTACACATCACATGTTTGTGTATAACACACACAGAGGCTTTGGTGTTCATGCAATACACAGAGAATACTGTACACGTGGATGTATGTACTTGTGCAAGGAATCCATTTTAGCCTATGCAATTTCATCAAGACAGAAAAGGCACAACAACAGATTGGGAAATAAGCAGTCTGCTAGTTTAATGTCATTAATAATTGACAATGGTACTGGCAGGGTATATGTCCCCTTCCCCAATGTAGTGCAATCCTCAACTTGGTAAACATAGGTGTGCTGGTGTGGGTGGCACAGCCCTACACTTTGGAGGGTGTGAGGTGCTGTAGAACTGCAGATAGTGTGATTGACAACTACTTAACCTGTTAACATGAACTGTACAGTATTACAGCCAGCTAAGCATGGGGATACACTCAACAGTAACTGCAATGATGGTGGCTATGTCTATAAGAGCCACACCCAGCTATATATACCAATCACAGTATCACTGTACACCTATACAGTGGGGAAGAGGGCATTTACATATCTACCACTAGTTGGGATGGAATGTATTTCCACAGGATGATACCTGTGAAATGTTAGCATTTGCCAGACGGTTCTCAGACAGATGACCTCCTGGGACATGTATATTCTGCAAACGGTCTTACTTGGCAGCACTGGGACTAGAACCTCTAGCGAGGCAGGTAGTGCTACTGATGTATGTGCCCTTAATTGCACACACCACACAGCTTTTAGGATGAGGTGTGTTCCAGGTTACATGTTACATGAAGAACATCCTCAGGCCTTGCACAATATGGTAATGTGGGATGTACTGGTTGTTTATGGACAATACATAGTATGGCATACTGTTATATACACATTGACAAACACATAACAGTCATACACACATCTGAGAGACCTGGGCTTATCAGTGCTAACTACCTTGTCAGTGTCTCCAGTCTGTTACAGATAAGGTGCACACAGTACATGCATAACTGGGCTGGATAGTGTTATCAGCTACCTATATGGTTGATGGTGACAGTGGTCCCCATACAGTGGAACATGGGACATATACTGGGGGTACCATGGTGTAAAGACAGTATACCCAGCACCCACAACCCACAGTGGATATTGTACGCACTGGAACCCATGATAATACTCTGACATACCCACCATCACACATTGACCAGGACTGCAATACAACCCCTTGTCTATCGCAAGAGTGCTACTATAGGGATATGCATCTAATGCACATGCCACAGAGATAGTAGGGTGATGCATTGTCATGGCTCTCCTACAGTCAGCAACATCACTATCCCCAATACTGTATGGCAAGGCATACTGTATTAGGAGATTGTGGCCTCAGAATGCTGTATCCTACAAATATACACACTTGCACACATACATGTACTTGCCAGAACTCAAAGGGTGTCCTCTGCCTATCAACCCATTTGCACAACCGTGTTGTGCTGGTACAAGGTAACAAGGTACATGTAATGTCCAGTACAGCAGCAGCCACATCTAACTATGGCAATGGAGGGGTGCAGTGGGTGTGAAGGGCCTCAGGGTATTATCAGCTACAGGTCTACAAACACACAAACACTGGTATTCTCAGTAATGCAGACATACACATTTGTCAGTACTGGGGTCCATCGGTGCAAGTCTTCAAAGGTGTGCACCAGGCGATTGTCTGTGTAGAGATGGGAAGTGTAGGGGATGTGTGTACAGTGGTATCATGCCACCTGCCATGTGCCAGCAGGCCATCTATCAACAGATACCACAGGGGTGATCCCCAGGGTGAGAGTTACATAAAACATCCAATCATCTGGTTGCCTCTTGCAGAGGGTAAGTAAGGTGCTCCAGTTGACATGTATGCAACATGTATTACATAACATGGTCAGTGTCTGTCTTGGAGACATGTACCCAAGCATGTTCTGTTGACTGTGGTAGTGTAGCTGAGGTATCCATGGCATGTGCTTCATACAGGGTGTGGATTCCTAGCTGTAGCATTCATAACACAGCTGGGAAGACATGTCAGTGTTACTCAAGCATAGATTGTATGTAAGAAAGCAAGATGGAGTCCTGACATCTGCACAAGAGCACAGACATCAGCTAGCCTATTGGTTAGCTGATGTCTGTCTGTCCTCTGTACAGATGTCAGCTAGTCAATTGGTTATGCAGTAGGATGACTGTGTTGACAGATAGATGTCTGACACTGATAGGTATGCCATTACTACATGACAGCATCCCTCACTGACATGTCCTATATACACAGTAGTCTACAGTTAATATCCACATGTCAGATCAATATCCAGTACAAATACTTAATGACACACAGCTCGCACACCAAGAACATGATAGTGAGAACTCAGAGTCCATCCATGCAGGGGTGTTTGGTTCCAGTACTACACTCTGCAATCTGCTCTTACTTGGGAATGCACTTTCAACAGTAGTAACATAATGATACACTACATACCAGTGTGACTGCATATAACCAGGGATACTATCCATGTATGAAACACATTCAAATGGAAAAGAGTGTTGCACAAGCCATGTATACCTAGGTGTCTCAAACAGTAGACTCACACTCCTTGCTACTGTTATGACAGCACATAGACGCATGCTATGTACATGGAATTAAATACACTTATTAAAGATGTCGTTATCCTGCTATTTTATCAGATCAGAATGTGAGCACTGGTTCTCAGGGCTGAGCTATGTTTAGCAGGTGTAAGCATTACTTAAATGTAGCTGCTAAGCAGACTTGCACACTGGTAAGCAAAGCCTACATGGTGTAAGCACCTTTTTGTTTAACCATACGTTGGCACCGTTTACCATCACGCAAACCAGCACAAACCTGCTTAAAGCTGCTCAAAACTGCCTTAACCACTCTGTGTCCAACATCCCTTGTTTTGCCCAGCAACAAAATAAACAGCCCTTACAGGACTTGAACCCAGGACCCTGTACACTATAGTGTCAGCAGTTAACTGCTAAGCCATCACAGCTGTGAAGACTGTTGTTGTTTTTTCCGATATATCTGTCAGTATACATACTGAATAGTATTGAACAACTGCTATGACTTCTACAATTGTGTATTACTTGTTACTGATATTAGTGTTGAATAATGTATGCTATTATATCTAAATATACACACACCAGATGACATACCTGTGGAAGCATGGAGGTGTTTAGGTGAAATGGCAGTGGAGCTTTTAACTAGATTGTTTAATGAAATCTTGGAAAGTGAGAGGATGCCTGAGGAATGGAGAAAAGGTATTTTTCGTACTGATTTTTAAGAATAAGGGTGATGTGCAGAGCTGTAGTAACTACAGAGGGATTAAACTGATCAGTCACAATATGAAGTTATGGGAAAGAGCAGTGGAAGCTAGGTTAAGAAGGGAAGTGAATATTAGTGATCAGCAGTATGGTTTCATGCCAGGAAAGAGCACCAAAGATGCCATGTTTGCTCTGAGAGTGTTGATGGAGAAGTACAGAGAAGGTCTGGAGTTGCATTGTGTCTTTGTGGACTTAGAGAAAGCATATGACAGGGTGCCTATAGAGGAGTTGTGGTATTGTATGAGGAAGCCGGGAGTGTCAGAGAAGTATGTAAGAGTGGTACAGGATATGTATAAGGGTAGTGTGACAGTGGTGAGGTCTGTGATGGGAGTGACAGATGCATTTAAGGTGGAGGTGGGATTACATCAAGGATCAAGGATCATCAAGGATCAGCTCTGAGCCCTTTCTTATTTGCACTGGTGCAGCTTAGCTAACTTAATGTTGTTATTCTTTATAATTAAGATGGATAACGTTTATCTAGAGAGATCATTTGAATTAAAACAGGTACCGAAAGGTCTTCGTATTTTCAAATTACCTTTTGGCTTTGAACAAGATAATGAGTTATTTAAAGAGTTATTACAGTTATATGACAAGACAGGTATGGAATTAATGAAATTAATTATAAAGAATAACAACATTAAGTTAGCTAAGCTGAATGAAAGTTTAATAGCCTTGGATAGCAGCATACATGATGATTTATTATTTGAATTCAATAAACATTGTTTGGATACTATTATTATGGATATGGATAGGTTTGTCAATAGAGGTTTAGAAATAAAAAACAATAAAATTCAAAGAGATACTAATGATTACTTTCATAATAAGGCATATTCACATTTTAAGGAGTTTAAACGTATAGGACATAATGTTGAGAGGGAAGTGGGGTTGCAAGGACTGAGTAACACAGAGCACAAAGGTAATGAGATTGGTCCGGTTCACAGTAACAGTCCAAGGACAAAGCAGGTTACTGATAATATGAACAAGGATAGAACTTTTTTGGAGGAACTGACCCTAAGGAGGTTGGAACGTTTACGCGACCGACACCAGGGTCATTATCAGTACCAAAACCTAAACAGGGACACAACACGACACAGAACACGTTCTTATTATTGAACCATGATGATTTTTTAATAAAGAAATTAGTCCAAAATGAGTACATTGAATTACAGGGGGATAGTTCAAAAGTTTTGAAGTGTTGTGATTTAAACAAAGAAGTTCAGAATCAGGACACGCATATGACAATTGAAAGAATTACTGTTATGCCAAATTTAGATGAAAGTAGAGAACCTATTAATGGAAGTGTTAATTCTTGTGACTATATTGACAATACAATAGCTTTAATGGAATTAAGTTGTACAACCATCAATAAAGGGGGATTTACAGTGTACAACTATACAGAAAAAGAAATTGGGGCTGATTACATTACACTTTTTGAAAAAGGGTTCACTTTTGTTCCAAATTTTAAGTTGGATGTAGGGATGATTATGATAAACTTGAAACTTTATACAAGAATATTAAATCTTAAAATGTTCATTTCTGGTAATGTTAATAAGGTGATTGAACCGGACCTTGGTTGTTTGAAGTTGAAAAGAAGTAGCACATTTATACCGCCACAATACCCGGTTATATATATGTTTGAGATGTTATGTGATGTTGGAATCAGAAGGGTTTTAAAAAATCCCATTAAAATGGATGACAATTTGACAACAGCAGAGAGGTTTTGTCTAAAGGAATTGACAAACTCCAACCAATATAGAATTATAAAGCCAGACAAGAGAGGGGGGTAGTTGTTATGATGAAAAATGATTATTTAAGCAAGATGTACATGTTGAGTGATAGTGACACATTTGAAAAGTGGTCAAAATTCGAAATGTGCAGAGCATATACAAAGGTGGATTGGCAACTTTATGAGTTGTTAATGGAGGGTAGCATTAACAAGGAAGAGTACGATTATTTGATTGTAGAATTTCCTACTATACCAACTGTGTTTGGTACACCCAAGGTGCACAAGAACATTGCCAATCCACCTTTTAGACCTATAGTTTCTGCAAAGGGTTCTAAGTTAGAGGCTATAGCACATTATATTGATGTGAACTGTAAAAAAACACTACTAAAGTTGCCGCACATTCTAAAAGATTCTTGGCATTGTTTAAATGTGATTAAGGAACACGTGGCCCTCATCAACAAATACACCATTATGCTAACAATTGACGTTATCAACTTATTTTCTGTAATACCGCACGAGCTGGGTTTAGCCATGTTTCAAGCCAGCATACTGGCCTTTAGTGACATGAATTTGGAAAAATGCCAAGTGATAACTGAGATGATGGAGATCGTATTAACAGACAATTATGTTAGCATGGAAGGGGAGTTTTATAGGCAAAAATCAGGAGTAGCTATGGGGGCCAGATGTGCACCTATTTATGCAAACTTAGTTCTGGCACATTGGGAAACACAGCAAATGTTCACCTCCAAGTTCTGGTCAAATATTACTTTATATCTGAGGTTTTTAGATGATATTTTAATCTTGTGGAATGGGAAAGAGGAAGAAATTGCACAGTTTTAGCATATCTTGAAACAGCTACCTCTTTTCTAAGGTTTACGCATCACATTTACAGGAATAACTGTGAATATTTGGATATTTTGTTTGATTTAAGTGAAGAGGGGATTGGATCCAATATATTTAGGAAAAAGACATATTCAAATTCTTTCTTACACTATAACAGTTGTCATCCCTATTTTCAAAAAAAGAATTTGGTGAAGGGACAAACGGTTAGGCTGTCCCGCATTATAAGTGATGACAACAATTTTAATATTGAGATTGACAAACTTATTGGAATGTTTATTGATAGGGGCTATCCTATGCAACTGTTAACAGATTTAAAGAATGAAATGTTGTTCAAAAGAAATTGTACATTCAAACCTATACTAAAATTTGGTTATAATATTTCAAAGGAATCATCTGGTAATAAAAGGGAAGCATTAATAATACCATTTAACGAGGCTTCTGATGCCATAGTTAACACATTGAAGGATGTATGGATGACTGTGTTCAGTAACAAATCAGAAGTATTATGAATTGTTGGGAATTTACCATGTGTCACATACAGTAGAGGAAGGAACTTAAAAGAGTATTTTGAAAACAATAATAACGCACAATTATACAGCAGTTCAAGAATGAGTAAGTGTGGGTTTTGTAGAACATGTAAATTTGTTAATGATGGTCCCTACGTCATGATACATAATTATAATAGATCCATAAAGTGTCTGGGGTTTGCTAATTGTAATACAAAAATGGTTGTATACCTAGCTACATGTTTATTATGTCAAGCATTTTATGTAGGCAAAACCATTAGAAAGTTAAGAAATCGTATTACTGAACACATTAGGGATATCAGAAATAAAAAAAAAAACTATTAATTCTTTGTATATACACAGTACGAAATGCCCAGATTTTAAAAGGTTTATATTTTTTATAATTGATAGAATAACACAAAACATAGATAGGGGTGGTGATGTGAAAAACGTATTAGAGGTAAAGGAATGCCTATGGCAACTTAGGTTGAATGCCTGTAATATGCCAGGCATTAACAAACATGTTTCCATCTTCAGTATTCTTAAATGTAAATCTTATCTTATTTGAATGGTTAACTATTGTTACATCTTGGACAGTGATGGACAGAAACTGTATTATAGGTTACCAGGTGTTTGTTTTTATGTTAAGTTTATATTTTAACAAAACAAAACATTACATTTATACATAATTTCAAGGTTTTCAATGTTTTAGCTTTTGAAAGAATATGTATTTTATATATATTTATATTAAGTATTTGTGTAAATATCTAAAGCATTTATATTGATTTTAAGTGTTTACAAAGATACATATATATATATATATATATATATTTATACATTTTTATAAATATATTTATACATCACTGCATACATATTATATGCAATGGTTTCATAAGATAGGAGGCATTTATTTTAATTAACATGTATTAATTATATTATGAATGACTCAAAGATAGCTTCAAGCAGATTGGAGAATTTTTAATGAGAATACCTTAATAAGGAAATGTGTTTTTAAAGCAGGTTTACTCTGATGAACCCCACGGATTAGATGGGTGAAAGCGCTTAGTGTGTACAAAATATATGTTTGTGCCTTGCTACTATTACAATTTTGTGTTGTCAGTTTTGTCATCACATCACTGGTTATTAAAAGGTCACATCGTGATTGCAGTCGCCTTGGAATTATTTCTTATATATATATATATATATACATATATATATATATATATATATATATATATGTGTGTATGTATGTATATATAGATATAGATAGATATGTGTGTGTGTGTGTATGTATTTATGTATATATATATATATATATATATATATATATATGTATGTGTGTGTGTATGTATATGTATATATATATATATATATATATATATACATACACACACATATATATATATATATATATATATATATATATATATATATATATATATATATACACATACATATATATATATATATGGTTCTACCTGAGATAGCCGACAGCTGATTTCACCGACAACGAATTTGCGAGCGCCAGAAGATTGACAATCCGGAAGACCGACGCTACGGATCAAAACACCGACGCCAAGGATACTGACTTGGAAAAAGGCTGTGTAAGTATGCAGTGGTGACGGACGTTAGGGTGCGAGTAAGGTAAGTGTGGATATTGACTGTCTGTGGGGATAGGGGTGGGTTTAGTGATTTAGGGTCAGTACGCGGGTTAGGTAAGTGTGCGGTAGTGATAGTGTTTGGGTTAGGGGCGGGTTAAGTGAGAGGGTTAGGGCCCGTGTTAGGTAAGTGTGAAGTAGTAGTATTTTTTGGGTTAGGGGCAGGTTAAGTGAGTTAGGGTTAGGGCGCGGGTTAGCTGAGTGTGCGATATATACAGACACACATATATGTATATATATATATATATATATATATATATATATATATATATATATATGTATATATATATATTCACAAGACTTAATGTATGCACTGATGAAACTGCAAAGCTGATACCAGACTGCTGTGTAGATTAGAAACCCTTTTGGGGTTTCTGTGGATGGAAAAAAGCCACACAGACACCAGGGATATCGATTTGAGCGCTTACATTCGCACTTTTATTACAAAGCTTTAGAACTTCTTCAGAAATCAATACATACATAAGTGCATTCCATCTAGGCTTTAAATAGTGTAAGTGATGTCATGTGTGACATGTGGTGTGGGGAGGTACTTTAAAGGATAGGTACCTGGGGGGGAGATAACCTTGGAGGGTTACCTGATCCATTTCAGTACACATTTAATGTTGAGGCTGCCATTTAGACCAGGGTGGTTGTCGGCTCCTAGTTTGATTTGCCACTTGAGTTCCCTTACTTCCAGTGGGGTACTGGGCTCATCACTAAAACTAGAGACTTTTTCTAGAACTAAGAAGGTGAACCTCGTGGGTTTTTTGCAGTATACTGCATGTTTAGCTGGAGCATTGTTGTTGTCTGCTCTTCTGATAGATTTGTAGTGTTCTTTTACTCTGTCACTGAGTTTTCTGGTGGTCATGCTTACGTAGAACCATGGGCAATGTGTGCACCTGCTTAAGTAGGCTACCTGTGTGGAGTTACAATCAAAGTGGCCCTGTAGGTGGATTGGTTTGTTGTTGCCAATCGTGAAATTGTTCACTGTCCTTATATATTGGCAGCATGTGCAATGTCCACAGGGGTGAGTCCCTTGAATTGTGTCCTCTTTGTTTGGGCTCGATCTTTTCTTCTCGAACAGGGTCTTTAGGGAGTGACCTCTTTTGTGGGTAAGGATCAGTGTATCTCCCAGGGTCTTTCTGAGTGCTGCATTGCAGTTCAGAATGTCCCAGTTTTGGGACAGGGTAGTTTTTATCATATCACCATCTGTGGAGATGGGGATGTGGAACCTGGGTAGGGGGTCCTCCTTTTGTTTGTTTTGTTTGAACTTCCCATATATTAGGATGGGCTGGTGTCTGGAGTGTCTGTGTTCAGTCACTTCCTGGGCTACTTTGTTTACCAGTCCTTTTGGGTAGTTCTTGTCTAGGAACATTTTTTTGAGCTGTAGGCTCTTTGTGATGAATAGTTCGTCGCTGCTAACCATTCTGCT